>NC_135667.1:36692145-36967298 GCF_964188315.1 Podarcis muralis | reverse complement strand
GGTATGTGAAACCCCTAATTACTTGACTAGAGAGTGGGGAACCTGTGGCCCTCTAGCAGTTGTTGGACTCCAGTTCCCACCAGCCCCTGCCAGCATGGCAATAGCTAAGCATGATGGGTGCTATAGTCTAGCAACCTTTGGAGGAGGGTACAGGTTACCATTCCCAGCTCCATCCCAGTGCTTACTCAAAAAGACAAGAAGTGGAACGCTGCTCAGCAGAAAGATGGAAGACAATCTTGCATGTTCTCTCTAATGATGGAGCTGTGTCAAAAGTTAATACAGTGGTAGCTCGCAAGACGAATGCCTCGCAAGACAGAAAACTCGCTAGACAAAAGGGTTTTTTGTTTTTTGAGCTGCTTTGCAAGACGATTTTCCCTATGGGCTTGCTTCGCAAGACGGAAACGTCTTGCAAGTTTGTTTCCTTTTTCTTAACACCGTTAATACAGTTGCGACTTGACTTCGAGGAGCAACTCATAGCACGCGGTGTGGTAGCCTTTTTTGAGGTTTTTGAAGACTTTGGTGATTTTGAAGCTTTTCCAAAACTTTCCCGACACCGTGCTTCGCAAGACGAAAAAAATCGCAAGACGACAAAACTCGCGGAACGAATTAATTTCGTCTTGCGAGGCACCACTGTATAAGAGCAGATGCAGAAGAAGGGTGCCAGGGTGTGTTTTTTTGGAGTGGGGGGACGGACAACGTCCATTATGCATATGGTCACCGGCCCCCAAGATTCTCTGTTCAGAGTCTCCAAGAAAACTGAGCATCTATATAAGCAAATAAGCAAAACTAAGTAAACTAAGCTTGGTGGCCTGAGTGTTGAACGTGGCTTGATTTAGAATTTCCCCTTCATTTCTTCTCCATGCTTTTATTATATTTATTTGATGCATTTATACCTCACCTATTTCCTGCAGCATCCAAACCAATCCCTTTCCAGTATCTTGATCACTCACCTTCTGTGGGGCTGCAATATTCCAGGGAACTCAGCATGCTCTCCAGGGTATCGCCCTGAAGGACAGGATAGAGAAGGTTCACAGACTGTTTATTCCTCTTTCCCTGTCCTCCTCCCACTGGCGTCTCCTCTACAGGCTGCTCTGCTTCTTCTTTCCACTTCCCCATCCCATGGCTGCAGGGACTGGGACAGGGAGGAAAGTAGAAGCACTGACCTGAGAAGGGGAAGAACTGTCTCCGCACAGTCCCGTGCTCCCAGACAGGGTAGGCGAAACATCACCGACTGCTGCCCCCTGGGCAGAGTCATTCAGATCTACAAGATTACAAACAGAGGAGATTCTCGGTCTGATCCTTGGCTCCTCCTCGCATCTTTTGCCTAGTGATCCCCATCGGAAGCCCTCTGCTCTGTCCGATCTACCTACTTGGGGCATGCAGGATTTCAAACACCTTGTGGGGGTCTTCGGAGTCTGTGCTGTTATCCTGAAACATGCGGATCCCCTCCTTCCGGTTCAGGGCTGAGCGGAAGTTCCTTTTCCACTCGGAGGGCGTCCGTTGGTCAATGCCTGGGCGATGGCGGCCTCTGGCAATGGCCCAGTCCTGGAAAGAAAGCAGTTAGGTAGGGAGATTTCATAGGGACGCGGGTGGCGCTGTGGGTTAAACCACAGAGCCTAGGACTTGCCGATCAGAAGATCGGCGGTTCGAATCCCTGCAACGGGTGAGCTCTCATTGCTCGGTCCCTGCTCCTGCCAACCTAGCAGTTCGAAAGCATGCCTGTGCAAGTAGATAAATAGGTACTGCTCCAGCAAGAAGATAAACAGCTTTTCCATGCGCTGCTCTGGTTTGCCAGAAGCGGCTTAGTCATGCTGGCCATGTGACTCGGAAGCTGTACGCCGGCTCCCTTGGCCAGTAAAGTGATATGAGCGCCGCAACCCCAGAGTGGGCCACGACTGGACCTAATGGTCAGGGGTCCAAGACAGTCTATCTGAAAGGCTCACGGTCAACTCTTTCCCTCCTTCAACCCTTGTATCATCTTGACAGATGGATTTAGGTCAGCTGCCCCCAGGACTCTCCGACCTGCCACAAAACTGGAGGTCCCTTCAGATTTTACTGCACATTCTGAGTGATTTGTGCTCACGATGTGGCCCAAGGAAGTCACACACTGCTTCGTTTCCAATCAGTGGTTATCCCGTAATTTCCTGCTGAAATCCCGTAACCTTTTACACCACAAATTATTATTATTATTCTTTATTGAATGTATATACCCGGGGGTATAAAGGCGCTTCATAGAATAAAATCAAGATATAAAACCACAAAATACCTAATAAAAATAAAAACAACAATAGCGCCCCCCCCCCAATTATTATTTTTTAAATCAGATCAACCAAAGGTCTGGTTAAAATGGAATGTTTTTGCTTGGTGCCTAAAGGTGTATAATGAAGGCGCTAGGCGAATTCCCTGGGGAGAGCATTCCACAGAGGGGGAGCCACTGCAGAGAAGGCCCCGTTCTCGTGTTGCCACCCTCCGGACCTTTCAGGGAGGGGGCACACGAAGGAGGGCCACAGAAGATGATCTCAGGGTCTGGGTAGGTTCATATGGAAAGAGGCGGTCCTTGAGGCATTGCAGTCCTGAGCCGTTTAAGGCTTTATAGGTCAAAAGCAGCACTTTGAATTGGGCCCAGAAACTTCCATATTTTTCGCTCCATAGGACGCACTTTTCCCCTCTTAAAAACTAAGGGGAGAAGTCTGTGTGTCCTATGGAGCAAATGCAGGGGGGAGGCAGGCAGGAAAAGCCCCCAAGAGCCGCACACAAGCTTCGCGCGGCTCTCGCAGGCTTTTCCCCAGGAGGGAGAAGGGACTGGCGCTGCCAGTGAGTCCCTTCTCCCTCGTAGAAAAGCCCGCAGGAGCCGTGCGCTCCTTAAAGGGTGTGCGGCTCCTGTGGGCTTTTGCGGGAGGTGGGGGAATTGCCATAGCCGCGCGCAGCCTCTCCAGCTGGGAGAGGTTGCACAAGGCTAAAGAGGAAGCCAAGGCAGCGAGTGGGATGGATCGCGCTCGCTGCCTTGGCTTCTCTAGCCACGCTTCTTTAGCTGCGCTGGAGAGGTTTAGCTCCCGGCTGGAGAGGTTGTGTGGCTATGGCAGAAGTCATCCCGCTCGCTGTCTTGGCTTCTTTGCTCTTTGGGGCTGGGGGGGGGGGAACCTGGGCTTCCCCCGCAGCCCCGAGAAGGGAAATAATATTTTTTCCCTTGATTTCCCCCTCTAAAAACTAAGTGCGTCTTGTGGTCCGGTGCGTCCTATAGAGCGAAAAATACGGCAATTGGTAGCCAGTGCAGTCAGACCAGGATCAGTGTAATATGCTCAAACCGTCTTGCTCCGGTGAGCAACCTGAATTCTGCACTAGCTGAAGTTTCTGAACCACCCTCAGAGGCGTCCTCACCAAATATTTTGAAAGTAAATCTTGGGAGGGAAGTGAATGCCCTGTGGGATCCATTATCCTATCTCTGTTTGTGGATGGTGCAAGGCAGAGGGGAAGCCTACGCAAGATCATTGGGGAAGGAAGGGCAGAGACCTTCTTGACACCAAGCTAGCGTCTGCTGCTTCGTTCAGTAAATAATAATACAGTGGTACCTCGGGTTAAGAACTTAATTCGTTCTGGAGATCCATTCTTAACCTGAAACTGTTCTAAACCTGAGGTACCACTTTAGCTAATGGGGCCTCCTGCTGCCGCCATGCGATTTCTGTTCTCATCCTGAGGTAAAGTTCTTAACCTGAGGTACTATTTCTGGGTTAGCAGAGTATGTAACCTGAAGCGTTTGTAACCCGAGGTACCACTGTAGTAATAATTTGTTTTGTTCTCCCTTGAACCCCATTCCTCCCGCCCACCAGAATGTTACAGTTAAAACACGAAGGAAACCTCTTCCCCAGCTTTCCCCAACTTGACGCCCTGAAGACATTTTGAACTACAACTCCCAGCAGCCCAACCAGCATGGCTTGAGACGATGGGAGTTGTAGTTCAAAACAGCTGAAGGGCATCAGGTTGAGGAAGGCTGCCTGCCAGGGCAGTGGGATGCGATGTGGGACACACACCAAAGGAAACACTCCAAGATTACCTCAAAGAGCTGGAAATCCTCGTCGCAAATATTCTGCCGTGAGCCGTGTTTCCACGGCACTCGGAACAGGGTCCGTTCTGGGTTCAGCCATGACAGCCCCGGGTACCGCCGGGCGTCCAACTGTTCCATTAGCCAGGGCACGATGAGAGGTCTTTGAGTACCCATGGAGGAACTGTGGGAGCAGGAGAGGGGAGGATGTCACAATGAAATCTGATGAGGGGAGAGAAGGGAGTGGCAGGATAATGAGTCACTGCAACACAGCTGCAAGGGCGTAGGGAGAGAAAAGCTGTGTGTGTGTGTGTGTGTGTGTGAGAGAGAGAGAGAGAGAGAGAGAGAGAGAGAGAGAGAGAGAGAGAGAGATTGTTTGTGTGCTTTAACACGGGACCCCAGACTCTAGTTTGCAGACAACCATGAGCTTCATTCAGGTGGTGGTGCCTGCAAAAACACAATTAAAAACCATACAGCCCCTAGGACTGCATACGACTTGCTACAACAGGCAGAAAAATCATTAAGTGGTCCGCCAAGTCCCTCAGCCATGTTCAAGCAGTCAGGTGGGGAGTTTGGGGACATGGGTGGTGCTGTGGGTTAAACCACAGAGCCTAGGGCTTGCTGATCAGAAGGTTGGCGGTTTGAATCCCTGCGACGGGCTGAGCTCTTGTTGCTCGGTCCCTGCTCCTGCGAACCTAGCAGTTCGAAAGCACGTCAAAGTGCAAGTAGATAAATAGGTTCAGCTCCCTTGGCCAGTAAAGCGAGATGAGCGCCGCAGCCCCAGAGTCGGCCATGACTGGACCTAACGGTCAGGGGTCCCATTACCTTTATCTTAGAGCTTGTCCTTGATGGAGAGCGTTACGTATGGCTGACAGCGATTGCATGTGTGTTTGAGAGAGACGGAGAAAGACAGCGCGTTACTCTGATCCTTGATCTTTTTAGAGGCCTTTTCAAAGTGCTTCCGATCTTCAGGAACACAAAGAGCCCCTTGCTGGATCAGGCCAGAAACAAACCCAGCAACGCCTCCTCCCAGGAGTCCGGGGCTGGATTAAGCGCAAAGATCCCTTCATTGCAGGGGTTGGACTAGAGGACCCTCGTGGTCCCAAGTCTACAAATTCCATGATTTTATAAGCAAGCAGAAAGGAAGACCGCAAAAGCCCCGCGCAACGGGCCTGTTTGCATGGTTTGGCTGTAACCCAATAATATAGCAACTAGAGGCCGGTCCCACCGAAACCGGCGTTGCTGAATTCCGTGCAGTCATGCATTTACTTCCAAGTAAACGCGCCTCAACGGGGCTTGAGCTGCCGTTGCGGGATCCCTGCGAAACGGGATTTGCGGCTTGGCCAGCTTGAAAAGTCTCCCGCTTGGGATCTGGAATGCGGAAGTCCAGGAAGGATCTCCTTTGGGAGTGCGGGGGAGGGAGCCCCTCGTTGCCCCCCGCAACCAAGCACCCACCTCTCAGGATCGCTTTTGTTCCGAGACCCCCGTCCAGACTAGTTCTTCCTCTCCGGCGAGCCGCAAAACGGAGCCTCTTCGCCCTTCTCCGCGGCGCCACGTGATTGCGAAAGTAGCTTTCGGTTTTCAGTCCCGAGAGCCATTTTCGCCTGATTCCCCGCCTCCCTCGGCGGCGCGCAGAAAAGAGGGGATTTTCTTGTGGGGTTCCTGCGTTTTCGATTCCTTCGTTTCAAAAGAGAGAAAACGCCTAAGGTGCAGGGTAGGTTTTAATAGGAGATGATATATTAATTGCAGTCTATCCCTCCAGGCTCACACGTGTGTGACAAGTCGTGCAGAGTTCCAAAGTCCTACCCCTGACAACAAAATTAAAAGCACAGGAATTAGGTTTTTGATCAAGTCCATAAGTAATCTGGCTTCCTCCTCCTCCTCACCCCACTTCAGAAAGACTCAGGCAACAACTTCAAAAAATCTCTGCAAAACACAAAATCTGTATTCCTACACAGTACTGAGCCCATAACCTTTGTGGGATGGGTTTTAATGGGCAGGAGAGGATATATTAATTGCAATATATCCTTCCAACCCATTAAAACCCATCCTGCTTCAGGAATTGAGATGGTTTTGGTTGTCAGTATGTTCTCCCCCCTTTTTTTTGTACATGGTGACAATTCCAAAGCTATGGATGCGTTCCTCTGCTGCATTGTGTGTGTGTGGGGGGGCATTATTTATCAGAAATAGAGCTCCCAGAGCAGCTTGCAAATATCTGTGATTTACCTCTCAACGTATGAGAATATTCCTGGTGTAAGAGTATCACTGGTTGGAGAACATCTGTATATACCAACCAGAGTGGCTGGGGAAACTCAGCCAGATGGGCGGGGTATAAATAATAAATTATTATTATTATTATTATTATTATTATTATTATTATTATTATTATTATTATTCTAAAAGGAAAGGTTTGAGACAGATAATACTTACAAGACTTCCTTCAAACCAGAAGGCAACTTATTTTGTTTATTTATTTAAATTATTTTTATTTCACCTTTCAGCCAGAAAAGGCTCCCAGTGACTAACCACTAAAAAAAGGACAGCCCCTGTCCTTGAGCTTATAATTTTTAAAAGTCTTGACACAAAAGGAAAATGGATTGGGAGAGAGGAGGAAATAAGCAAACTCGGGTTCATGTTCTTTCTGTTACAAGTGGTTTTAATGACCACCTTCTGGTTTGTATGTGTCTACATATGTGTCTATGTCTATGCATTTTGCATTAGGTGCTTGCTTTACTACAATTTGTGTGAATGACTAGAGTTTTTATTCTTCTGGTCTCTAACTATTTAGTCTGAGTAGGAGGACAGCTGCACAGGGGAACAATCACCTTGGACACCACTTGGTGGAAAGGTAAGATACATATCTCACAGAACAAATCCACCATATCTCTAGTTGACACATGGATAAATTACTATACATGGACAATACCTTGCCACGTAGTACATAGCTTGTCATATTCCATCCTGCAGCTGCTGAATACATTTCTGGAGGAACTTCAAATGGAAATTCCAGGATGAAACTGCAAAATTACAACTCCAGCTTCTCAATAAGTAGAATAATTTAGATCTGAATACAGACAACGGTTTCTTGTTCCACTGAATTTACTCAGCAGCGCTGATTGTTTTAACACCAATTCCTGTTTTGAAATGTCGTGTTCGTTTTGCATACATTTAAGCTCTGAATTGTCAATGGCAATACTCTTTATTGACATTTGTAAAGTAGTTTATGCCATAAGAGTTTTGTTGAGGCTTTAAGGATCTGCAAGACTCGGGTTGATTTTTGCAAGAATATATTTAACCTAAAGAGCAAACGCCGAGGTTTATTAAATCAACAGAGGACAGATTATTGAAGTGATCTCATCTGGAATACTGCCTTCAATTCTGAGTGCAACACTTTAAGGTTGTAGACAACTTAAGAGAATGTGGTCGGAAGCACACAACACACAGTTAGGAAAGGGTGAATAAAAACTGGGTACATTTGGTCTGGAGCAGAGAATGGCTGCCACATAGAATAAGTCAAACCTGTACTCTGCCGACCCAGAGTTGGGAGCACTTACTCTAATGGGCTTAAATTACAGGAGGGTAGATTTTGGCTGACCCTTTGGGAAAACTGATTGTGCACATCATAGGTCGAGTCTGCTATGTTCAGCAAGGTTCCTCTTTATAGACATTCCTCGCCCACACCCACAGGGCAGTGGGAGATGCAACAGCAGGGGTCAGGGGCAGGGATGCACCCCAAATCTCTCCCTCAATGTGATTGTGCGGAAGACACTAAGGGGGAAAGGTTTCAGACTCATAGGAAAGAACATGGGAAGCTGCCTTGTACCAAAGTCAGATCATCAGTCCATCTAGCTTAGTATGGTTGATACTAACAGGGAGTAGCTTCTCCGGGATTTAAGACAGGGCTCTCTCCCAACCTCACAGGGACCTCCTGCATGTATATCAAGCAGCTGCTCTACCACTGAGCCACAGCTCTCCTCAAACTTTTAAATGTTGGAGGGTATGTAGACACATTTGCACTCTGCACAAAGCAATAAGAGTGAGAACTGTTCAGTTTTCTGGGAACCTTCACTTCCATGAGATCTCTTTAATTCTGTGGATTCTTCTTCCCTGTTGTTTTGCCATGCCCTGTCATTCTAAAGAAATTAGAATTTCCTCCTTCAAGTCTGCTGACAATACACGAAAGTGCCCGGCTGGGTCACTGTGCTGACAGAGCAGGAAGCTGTTTGCCCTTGCTCCACTCTGTGCCTTGTTTTCAGAGAAAGGCAAAAATGTGTTCTTTTAAAATGGACGGTGGTGGGAGGGGACAGTTTGAATAGCCAGAAGAAGGGCCACAATTTGCTTTGTGAGATTTCACAGTAAAGCAGAAAGCTGGCACCAAAAACCAGAAGCAGTTTTGATCCAGTGACCTCTGGGTTGGGAGAATAACACAGTTGCACTGTCCCACTCTTGGCAGAGTAGTAGTTCAGCTTCTTTCTTGATGGAGCTGTTGCCCTGGGCACTCCCAGGGCACAAGCAATGACCCAGAGAAGCAGGCTGCTGTCAACAGCACAGTAGTTAGTATTATGGTATTTGTTTTCAGAGCCGAAAACCCTCTTGTTGTTTTTGTCCTGTTGTCAGGGGTAGGTGGGCTGAGCAGCCCTTGATTCTAAGAGGGCAGGAATCTCTTATGGGAAGCGGAATCCTTTACCCTTCCCCACCTTTTGCCTAAGAAACAAACAAAAACAAACAGAGCCAGTGTGGTGTAAAGTGTCAATCTAGGCCAGGGTTTGAGAGACTGGGGTTCAAATCCCTGCTCAGCCATGACCTTGGGCCAATCACAGAACTCAGCATAGCCAACTTTGCAGGGTTTTTGTGAGGATCAGATTGAGAAAGGGAGAAAACATGTGTGCTACTTTGAGCTCCTTAGAGGAAAGTTGGTATATAAATGTAAGAGAATAAATAAATTAAATTACAAAGAACACTAAGCTTGTATGAACAGAAGCAAAATACCCATCCTACTAATAAATAAGTTTTTGGCTGGATAGCAGATAAGCATTTTATGGAGATGTGTTTCAGAGGAAATATATTTTTATCCCACTAGAGCCAAAAGATTGTGGGTACGCCCACATTACACACACTGTGTGTGTGTGTGTGTGTGTGCGCGCGCGCATGTCTTGAAAACAGTTCAAAATTGGAACTGAGAACAGAGGGAACTGCTTCTGTAAAACACATAAAGGAGAGGAAGTAGTAGCCATAGGAGAAGACGTCCCCAAACACCCACCCTTGAAATTTCAGCAGCAGATACAACCTACGCATTTCCAAGCTTTTCTCTACTGTCATGAGGTCTAGAAACTTTGCCTTAAATGAAAAGTTACATTCTTTGTTTTCTGATACCTGTTGAAGGTGCAAAGACTAAACACAGTGCTGAGTGAATAGCCATTACGATGGGGAACACATGTAGGGATCTAAGCATATTACTTTTAGTGGCAGGTAAAACCACACAAGCCAAATCCCTTCCTGCCGTACAGCTGTTTAAAATCCAGAAACACACCTTAAGGCTACAGTGATATCATGCACACTTATTTGAGAGTAAACAACATTAAAGCCACTGAATCTAGTGCAGTAGATAGCATGTGAGACTAGAACTGGGAAGGCCCAGGTACAAATCCGTTTAGCAACGAAGCTCACTGAGTGATCCTGGGCCATGCACTGTATCCTGGCGTAACCTACACCATAGGTTTGTTTTGTGAGTATATGGTGGGAATAACCATGTGTATTGCCTTGAACTCCTTAAGAGGGGATGGAATACAGTGGTACCTCAGGTTAATAACTTAATTTGTTCCGGAGGTCCGTTCTTAACCTGAAACTGTTCTTAACCTGGGGCACACTTTCACTAATGGGGCCTCCTGCTGCTGCCACGCTGCCGGAGCACGATTTCTGTTCTCATCCTGAAGCAAAGTTCTTAACCCGAGGTACTCTTTCTGGGTTAGCAGAGTCTGTAACCTGAAGCGTATGTAACCCAAGGTGCCACTGTATAAATGTAAATGTAAGGAATAATAGTATAACACACACAGGACTGTATTGTACGACTGGGAAACCTAGGTCTGTTTGGAGACTGGGGATGGAAGAAGCACAAAATGATTTGACATAGCAGATGCCTTCCTTCTCCAGGAAATACTTCTATTATTTGTTTTTATGTATTTGTTTTTATGTGTAAAAACAGTATGTTGTTGCTAAAGATGTTTCACAACCACAAATATTTCTTTTGACGTTACCAAGATGTAACACCAGAGGGTGCTAATGTCCAACATTTGCTGATGGCATCATATGTTTTGTATTATTGATTGTAAATTGTTGGGTGGTTTAATTTCTTTAAGCAAAAAAACCCAAGATGGATCCAGTACACAACCAACTGGCTAGAGAATCTTCCTAACAGTCTTTTTCCATTTGTGATTCCAGGCGTCTATGCTTTCATGTCAAGAGGCACTGAAGTGGATTTGGAAACACTTGCACAGTAAAACTAAACTGGAACTCAGGGTCAACCTAGTTATAGCTTGGCTCCAAATCTGTGCTTCTAAGTGCAAGTTTTACTGAACACAAATTGTTACTGTAGGGTCCCAAATTCAGACCCTAATGAGGAAACCTAACATAGAAGGCTTGTTTCAAGCCTAATAATGGGTGTGTGATGTGGTCATTTACAGGGGAGGAGGCATAGATGGGAAGAGGTAAATAATCTCCATGTACTGAGATTCCTGGAATATGCCCCCTACTTACCATAATTAGAGAGGAGCCAACCTTCTACTGAAGTCTTGTTTTCTGCAGTAGGTGAAGACAGCCAGTTCAATTCACGGTTGCTCACATGAGTGTTTACAGCCCGAAATGACTTAGACCACATATATCTGGAAGACTGCTTCCCTAAAGAACCTCTTCAGTGCTAAGATTGGCAGATGGGGCCCTCTTGGTAGTTCCACTGCCCTAGGACTTTTGGGGAGTGGGGTGGGTAACCCAGAAGATGGTTCTGCTTCAGTTCCTAAGTTGTAAAATTCCTTCCCTACAGAGGTACATCTGGCACATTTATGAATAGCTTTCCTCATATGCTAAAGAACTGCCTCTTAACTCTGACCTCTGACAGCTGAGATATATTGATAGGACCCTCCTCTTATTTCTCTGCTGTGAACTGTTTTAACTAATTTTAATACGGTTTTATTATATTATTGTAAACCCACTCTGGAACACTTATGGTGAAGAATCCCCTATGAGGAAAGTTGGCAGCATTTGGGGCTTTATAGTTCATAGAAATTTATGAATTGATGCATGGCATGGAAAAAGCAGGTGGAGAAAAAACTTTTTCTTCCTCTCTCATAATACTAGAACTCACGGACATCCAAGGAGGCTGAACGTTGGAAGATTCATGACGGATAAAAGAAAGTACTTCTTCATGCAGCAAATACCGTATTTTTGGCTCTATAAGACTCACTTTTTCCCTTCTAAAAAGTAAGGGGAAATGTGTGTGCGTCTTACGGAGCGAATGCAGGCTGCGCAGCTATCTCAGAAGCCAGAACAGCAAGAGGGATTGCTGCTTTCACTGCGCAGCAATCCCTCTTGCTGTTCTGGCTTCTGAGATTCAAAATATTTTTTTTTCTTGTTTTCCTCCTCCAAAAACTAGGTGCGTCTTGTGGTCTGGTGCGTCTTATAGAGCAAAAAATACGGCAATTAAATGATGCAGCTTGCTCCCACAGCAGGCAGTGATGGCTACCAACTTGGATGGCTTTAAAAGAGGGCTAGACAAACTCATGGAGGAAAAGGCTCTCAAGAAATAGCTGTTAGTCATGATGGCTCTGCTGTGCCTCCAAGGTCAGTGGCAGTACTCCTCTGAACAGCAGTTGCTGGAAACCACTGGAGGGGAGTGTATTCTTGTGCTTGGGTCCTACTCACTGGTTTCCCACAGGCAGTGAGAACAGGATGCTGGACTAGATGGGTCATTGGCCTGATTCAGCAGGACTCTTCTTACGTTCTTAAGAGTGAGTAAGAGGAAATGGAATAAATAAATAAATAAATACACCCCTTCTTGCTTAGATAAGCCATTGGCCCGATTATTTCGTTGCTATTGGATTGGTAGCTCTGGTCTTAGTAGTTTAGCCAATGATTTCCCCTGCACTTTCTTGTACATCTTTTGTACATTTTTAATTATATTGTAATTTTATGTTTTGTTGTTTTTAGTTGCCTCGGACACCTAGTGTAGATAGACCTTTAAACACATTAATAATTCAACTATGTGGAGCAGTAATGCTTTCAAGAGATATTGATAGGACAGGAAAAGGGGAGATAAAAGATTTGCAAACTCCATATATTGGAACACTGGTGACAGACAGAAAGTTCAACACTAAATTAAAAATAAATTGCAAAAGACATCCCAACTGTATTGAAAAGACATGATTCATTTAATATTAGAGAATTGTAGAACTAGAGGTTCACTTTTCTGGGCTTGTCCTGCCCGCTTTTTCTTGCTCTGTGGTTCCTCCTTCCCCAGCAAAACTATGATCCCACAAGTAAGAAGGGGCAGTCTGGGTGCTAGAAGGTGGGCTGCAACTCTCCCTTTTCTTTATTAACTTACTTACAACTGGTTTTCCCGCAATGGAACTCACCCCTCTGGCCAATGTTGGGGTGGTGCCTAGCCCCTTCTACCCACCCTGTCTTCCAGGGTGCCTGCCTACAAAGGAATATGCCTAATTCCTTGCAATGCAAAATTACATCAGGTGATTGCCAGGTGGCTATGCTCACCTACCTATCAAAGTTTGCGCCTAGGTGTTGGGGGGTGGGGTGGGATATATTTACCAAGCAGGGAAAGCAGCACATCTCTGCCAGCCCCATATCTGATGTTGGGCCATAGGCTCCTCACCTCTGATCTAAAAGGATTTCAGGAGTGTGAAAGCCCTCAGGCTCAGACCATGGAGTCACAGCAGACAATACAGGGCCCGCTGAAAACATCATCATCATCATCTTATTTATACCCAGCCACTCTGGGCGGCGTACAGCATATCTAAAAACATAATAAAAACATCAAGTCTTAAAAACCTCCCTATACAGGGCTGCCTTCAGATGTCTTCTAAAGGTTGTATGGTTACTTATTTCCTTGACATCTGATGGGAGGGTGTTCCACAGGAAAGGAGCCACTACCAAGAAGGCCCTCTGCCTGATTCCCGGTAACTTCACTTCTCACAGGGAGGGAACCGCCAGAAGACGCTTGGAGCTGGACCTCAAGTGTCTGGGCTGGGCTGAATGATGGGAGTGGAGACGCTCCTTCAGGTATCTTTCTTCTTTGGCGATCACTCGTAGCCAAGTAAGATTGTCTTCCATAAACATGGTATAATGTGTGTTGGTCAGCGTGCACTGATCTACACACATAAAACCAATTCACGCACAGGCGTCTTCCGTCTTGTCAATTCAAGAATACTGGGCTGAGGACATGTGCCAGCCTTGAGAAATACAGGCTGCACTGGCAACATTACTTGCGTTTCCAGAAAGCTGCACAACAGGCAGGCATTCAACAGGTGCAGACTTTCCTATTGCTTACTTGTTAACGTTTTGGCATTTTGTACCCCCCTGCTCAGCGCGTTCCCAGGGCAACTGACTGAGCAAGTCCAGAATAAAATGACCTAGTCAAACATAGCCTTTCTTCTCTTCTCTTCTCTCTCCCCTGCTTTTAAAAGCCCTGGGCAGACAGCAGCAACTCAAGACGACAGGGTGGTGCCTTTACTAGAAGAGGCGGCCATTTCAACAGGTATAGCATGTCCCGCAAAGTAACACCTGCTGGAAATTCATCTCCGACCTCCTTCTTCAGGGAAGGAAAGTGAGAAAGGTAGAGATCGATGTCGTGAAGGCCGCCAGGGAAAAGAGGCGCGGTGGTAGGAAGCAGAGAGCGGGTCATTATTTCAAAAACGCTGCCACCACAGAGAAACAAACGCCCGACTCCGCCTGAGGGTGTGTTTGGCCATATTTCACCTTTTACAGCCTAGCGCCCTAGGCATGTTTTACTCGGGAGTAAACCCGCACTGCGCACGTTGGGCGGCGGCGGCGGAGGGTCGGGACGACCACAGACCCGACCTTTAGACAGGCGCTACATCCTATAGGCCATTTCTCCTCAGGAGCCACGAGTCCCGCGCAGCTTACTAGGCGGCGGGAAAGAGGAAGAAGATACGACTCAATAAAGTCCTGACGACATGGAATTAAGATTTAATTCTCCAAAGAGCCCGGCTGTGGTGGGGAACCATAAGGAGATTGGGGGGGGGGGAGGGAGACACACCACCGTCATCCCCGCCGCCGCCGCCGCCCCCACATAAGCTCCTGACAGACATTAGCCTCCTTTTCGGGTTATTCCTCCCTCTCGCGACTCGCCGCCCGCCCGCCTTTTTTGTGTGTGTGTGTTCGTTTAGTCTGGCCGTTGCTTCAGGCCACGCACGCACGCGCCGCAACCCCGCGCGCCATTCCCTCGCCGCCCCCACGGTTGGCTGGTGTGCGCGCGCGCGGGCGCGTCGAGGGCGGAGGCGCGTGAGGGAGCGACTGACTGACTGGGCTGGCTGGCCGCGCCCCTCCCCTCAGTCGTTTCCAGCCGTTGCCGAGGCGGCTTCTTTTCCTTCCTCTCTCTCTCTCTTTCCCTCACGCCCTCTTCCTCCTCCCGCTCGCGTTACAAGCCTCGCCACGGGCGCAGATTTCCAGGCAGCCGGGGCCAACTCCCACCGCCGCCTTCCGCGGGGGTCTGTCTCTCTCTCCCCTCACCCCTATTTTTTCCCCTCTCCTGGTTCCCTCCCTTCCTCACACGCGCAGGCATTTCTCTCCCCTCCCTCCACACACACACACACGCTTTCCTCCTCCTCCTCGCCTCGGCCGCCATGAACCCCAGCTGTGCCCGCTGCGGCAAGATCGTGTACCCGACCGAGAAGGTGAACTGCCTCGACAAGGTGGGTGCTGCTGCCGGGTGAGGAGAGGGCGGCGGCGGCGACCGTTGAGCGGGCGGGGCTGCGAATCAGCGGAGGGGCTGAGGGCAAACTGAACTGGGGGTGCGGGGTTCCTCCCCCCCCCCACTTGCGTTTGTGGGGCGGGCTTTGGGGGTTGAAATCAGGCTCTTGGGGCGTGCCTCAAGCTGAGCTGGGGAAGGGGAGAGCAGGAGCAGTGGGGAAACAGGGAGGGTGGTGGGTGAGGCGGAAGAGGGGAAACGACCCCAGCAAAAAAGAGAGGGGGGGATCTAGGGTGGGTCGCGGGGAGCCTCTAGGTGTGTGTCAGGGAGTGTAGAGGTCTCTTGGGGAAGACGGTCGAGTGGGCAGTCCCCGAAGTGAGGAATTGGTGGGAGGGGAGAGTCTATGGTCTTGGGGGGGGGGGCCGGGAGGAGGGTGTAAGGCACAAAAGGAAGGGGGGGCGGTTTATGAATGGCTAGAGCGGAGGGGGGGTCAGAGGGGTTGGGAATGGGAGACTAAGGGGCTGAATAAAAAGGGAGAAGGGAGGGGAGAGTTGCTTTTTGGCGGGTGGGGGGTTGGTGATTGGAGTGTAGGCCAAAGGGCATGGCAGATAAGCAGAAAGCCTGGAGGAAAGGGGGGTGTGTGTGTATACAGTATATGTATGTACTACACGCTCGCTCACTCACACGCACACACCCAACCCAGAAAGGTGGCAATAACAGGTTGTTCACTGAAAGGAACGAGTGCAGGGATTTCCCCCTGGTTTAGGCATCAGATCCCCTTCTCTTCCCTCCCCACCCATCCCGAGAATGAGTTTCTTGGCTGGTGAATTGGAGGAGGTTTTCTGTGGATGCCCAGAGGATGCTAGTAATGACAAGGAGGCAACTTTGAAAGGTGTTGAGGAGGATATAAAAGGTATTAGAGTGGTGTATTGCCTG
This sequence comes from Podarcis muralis, assembly GCF_964188315.1. Lineage (NCBI taxonomy): Eukaryota > Metazoa > Chordata > Lepidosauria > Squamata > Lacertidae > Podarcis > Podarcis muralis. The sequence continues at coordinate 36,951,390 of NC_135667.1, read as the reverse complement.
CAAGGTGTGATGAGGAGCAACCAGGTTTTAGCAGCTGCTAGAATTCAAATGTTTTATGCCATGGGGTGCACAGTAGTAATGGATTGCAGCTTTGCAGGGAGACAGTATGGGGAATGTTTAAGGAGGACTGTGATCTGTGGCAGCAGATTCCCTGCCTCCCGCCCCTGGGTTCCTGGTCGTAGACAAAGCTTGAAATAACTTGAGGAATGCAGAGATTTGGTCAGATATGGTGGTTAAGATATAGTTTGGGATTGATTAGGTTAAGGTTACCTGACATCCCTGTTTCCCGGGGGCAGTCTCCAGATTTACAAATCAGTCCCCATGCAAAATCCATTGAAGTTGAAAAGTACCCTCGGATTCATTGAAAAAAATCTGGTAACCTTAGATTAGGTATGTGTATGAGAGAGTGTGTGTGTACACAAGAGAGCAAGTAAGTAGTCTCACTCCTAGTCTTGGTAGGTTTGACAGCTCCCATTTCCTAAAACAATGGAATAAGACTGTGGATATTTAGATACCAGTAGATAGCTTGAATCACAACAGTCTGCCTTTTGAGAAAGAATCTGGCTTTAGGGGACACATATGGGAAAAGGCAAAGAGCATGTGCTGTCATCACAGCAAATCACCAAAGGATATGCATTCTTAGATCATTCATCTGGCACTCTCTTAGATTGCTTTTCTCCCTATCAGTAGTGACTGTTAGTACTCCCCAAGCCCTCTCCCTCAAATACTACAGTCTTCCCCTTTAGCTGAAGGGTGTGAGCATTGAGGTTACCTAAACAAATCTGCAGTCTATCTTTCCCCTGTCTTTCCCCTTGTTTCCCTTTTTCCTTATTTGATGGTGAATTAGATTGGGAAATAAGTAAGCTATAGCTTAGAGCATTTCTACCAAGTCTTCTGTCCAAGAAGAGGTGGTTGTGTGACAATATTGGAGAAAAGCACCTTCTCAATTTCTCCATTAAAAAAAATCTATGGAACAACTGAATGTGGTGTTGGAGGTATTCCAGTTATTCCAGTTTTGACTGCTAAGGTTAAAAGACAGGAATTTCTGAGCTGTTCTCAGCTGCTTGTGTGAACCCCATTTTAAGAAGCAGTGTAAGTGCCACATCACCTCAACTATTTTTTCTGTAATGTTCTCAAACTAGTTTCTGATAAAGCCAGTAACAAAGAGAACTTCCAGTGCTTTTTATTTTCCACAGTTACAAACACAGCTGGGTGTCTCAACAGACAAAATGAAAAGGGACTAACAAGCTATCATCTGCTTTACATTTAGATTCTGTTCCCTTGCCTCCTCCCTCCAGATGGATTGTTCAGCAGTGTTTCAGAGTTTAAAAACTTAGAATTGGTTTTATAGATTTATTTAAAGGGCAGACTTACTCCTTTTTGCTGCTGTTTGTGTTTGTTTAAGTTTTTTAATCTTCTATGCCATATTCCAAGATTGAAGAGACCAGATTTAGTTTTGCGAATGATTGTCAATACCAGAATAATTAGTAGTTCTTAATACGTGTAATTAGTCTTAGTTACACTAATTATTTCTCCATCAAAACTTTGTAAGACTTAGAAAAATGTGTCTGAAAAATGCAAATATCTCAATCACATCACTCCAAATTCAAGAAATTCAACTTCCTCCCCCCATTCCTTGTTCTCAGTCTAAAGTAAACTTAGCTGTGTAACTGCATCCATTTTCTCTTCAGAGTGGTAGGTAGGGGCAAAACTAGGCTTTATTTCAGCCAGGGCAAAGACCCAGTTTGGCACACACACAGGCTGGGAGCCTCAATGGTGCCCCTCTGGAGCCTTCACCCTGGCAAAAAAATGTGACTAGCCAGCCCACCCACCCTGTAGTTACAGCTCTGTGGTAGGCATATCCCACCATCACTTTGCAGTAGTCTGTCAGTATAACTTTTCATACACTTTAAACTAGATTCATTTAAATCCTAATCTGGTTTGGATATTTAAAGCAAAAGGGCCATGTGGATGAAGGAAACTTGAATTCTCACAAAAGTGCACCACTTACCGGTACTTCCTTATAGCCTCTGAACCCAGGTGCTTTTTGCCAAGCCATGTTCTCTGGTATCAGACCTTAAAGGGTGGGTGTGGGTGTGTCAGGATAGTCAGTTACATGCAGAAGAGGGTTTATATCACCTGTGTTCCTTTCTTCTCTGTTTAAAGAAAAAATCACATCCACCCCCTGCTTTATCAAGGAATGCTGAAGGCATAGGTTGAAAGAAATAAGCCTGCTGACTGTCCTAATCAAATGTTTTTTTTTAAAAACTAGATTAATACAAAATTCAGATGGGGTGATGCAAAATTCCTACAGTCTTAAACATGGATGTTTTGAGAAGAAGGGTTTGTTTTTAAAAGGGAGAGAAGGAATCAGAAGTCCTGGGTTATAGGCACTGTGCTATGTGCATCTTGTACCGGTAATATTTCCACAAGCTATAGCTACTGATTAGATATTTGTGTTCTGAGGTGGTAGAGGAGTGTCTCTTAATCCAACTGTGTGTTGCTGAGGTTCCTGCTGAGTTTCCTGGTGTGAACAATAGAAAGCAAAAAACCCCTTTTATTGAATGCAGTGAAGGGGTATAATTTGACATGCAGAATAGTCGCTGGTCTAGTTTTCATTCAGAGCAAGTTGTACTAGTGCTTGCTGATAATAATAATTGAGCCAGTGTTTCAGAGAAGAATGTTTATGGGGAAATAAGAGGAGGAAAGAAACTGTCCCACCTTCATAAAAGAAGAGATTTTATCCCCCCACATACATCACTGCCCACTGTTCGGTAGTGTTTATCTCATAGTGGGGATTTGCATGGCTTTCACAAAATGCTGATAGAACTGGTGTGGAATTGAGCCTGAACACTAAGTTCAGAACTGCTGTTTTAGATCGCTGTGCTTCAGCAAATGCAGAAACTGGCACACTGGCTCCCTTGGTCAGCATCAGAACTCAAGGCATACATCCGTGTGTTCTAATTTCAAAGCAGTAGGTCATAGGAGTTGCATTGCAGATAAGATGAGTGTCAGGCTGCCATTAAGGAGACCATAGCTGTCAACTTTTCCTTTTTCTTGTGAGGAATCCTATTCAGAATAAGGGAATTTCCCTTTAAAAAAGGGGGAAGTTGCCAGCTATGTAAGGAGACGCATTTCTGAAGAGTTAAGGTTAACTTCCATATAACCATATATGGATCCAAATGGCAGGTGATGTTGAAATGTAGATTTGTCTTAGGTTTACTGGTTTTCCTTAGTGTGCAGATCGCTGTCATATCAACTTTCCAGATATTGTCTCAAGTAGCTTCAACTTACAGTACTGGTATTCTACACGAGTATTCTGTGATCTTGGTGACTTAATTTTGGGTATAATTTCCAAGTTTCAAAAAGGTGAGGGTGAGAGGAACATTTTAATGCTGACTAGCTGTATTTCTTCAAGCATTTGTTTCCTCTGTGACTGGGGGTGGTGGTTGAATTTTAAACTTTATATGCAGACAGAAGCTGTTGAGGATTTAAAGCATCTCTGTTAAGCTGAAGTAAATTGTGAGCATGGCCCCACAATACACTAGTTTGTTTTCCATTTTATGTTTAAGGTAAAGTTTAAGCCACATGGCTATTACCCAGGGATAAGCTTGTACGTGATTGCAAACTATGAGTACATACTTGACAGAATCCTAATGCTGAAGGCTGAGTAGCTTTTTGTCTTGGGGCAGTATTGGAGTTGCATGCTCCTTGGTTATGTGCTTGAGATGCAGTTTTTAGACAGCCTGAAGTCTGCATACATACTGAAGGTGGAAATGCTGTGGTTTAGAAAAGTTATTTAAGGCTCTCTTCAACCCTGCATCCTTTTGGTAATGAAAGACTTGTTATTGCCCAAAGTCTGAATTGTTGCAATAGACTACAAAAAAAATGGGTACAGCTGATTTTGTCAAATCTTAAACTATTTACTTATACTAAAAAGTCTACCAGTCTGGGGTACAAAACTTGCCAGACATTCCAGGAATGCAGTGACCCTTGCTCTCTCTTGCTAATGCAGTTTTAAATATGTATAAACATAAATGAGTCTGAAAATCTTAAGGTTTCATATATGTGCATTAGAAACTGCTAGAGGTTACATAACAGGAAGAGTTAATAACAAGTTTTGCCTGTTAGCAACCAGAGGGGCCTGTTGAGCACAATACAGAAATTCATTTCTGCAAGAGGAATTGGCCATCAGCCATAGGTGAAGGTGCAAATCTATTGCCCTGGGCGATCAAAGTGAGACAGGCTTGCTTTGCTCGAATACTGAGTCATCTCATGCTAGGTTGTGGGCATGTTTAAGTATTGGGTGTGGTCCTCTCTCATTCACACCATACCGTATTTTCAATATAATGCAGCCACCACTAAATGTTGGTTTTACAAGACTAGCAAACCTAGCTGTAGATCTTGGTCATTAAATCGAATTCTGGCATTTGCTTATTATAATATTTCTTTTAAAAGCTGAAATTTTTGCACATGAAGGAAGCACAGGTCAGCTGGTAGAACCTGTGGACAGAGCAACTTAACTAGGTACAATCACATCATAAAATATAAACTTCACTTTGCATGGTATCTGATAGTTTCTACAGAAGTTTGTTTAAGTCAAGTTTTTTTAGCTCTTACAGATGAAAAGTAAGCCAAAAAGGAGTCCCTGTGAAGTTTTTGATAGTGTGTTGGCTTAGAAGCCCCTTCTTTTACATACCCACGGACATATCTCTATTTTTCATGCTGCTAAGAAGGGGCATAGAGAGGCATTATTGCCCAAACTTCTTGCTCTCCACCTTTAGAAATATGTTCCAACTTTTTTCTTCTTAATATCCCAGTCTGGGTTTTTAAAGATAATTTTATTTCTGAACCATTGACTTTTTTGTATGATCACAAACATTCACAAAATATGTTTTGGAAGGATATTGTAAAGTACTTGTGATCTCGTACATTTTCTCAGAGCATGTGAACTTTTGAAAATGATTACATCCCTTTCATCATTTAGGTGATGTGCCACTCCTGAACATGTGCATTATTTCCCACAATAGTTCACCTATTCCCTCCCCCTAAGCCGTTAGTGCTGAATAACTTTCAGAACTGTCCAGAATGGTTTGTAGAATTTAGAATGTGTTTAAGATAAAACAAGTGACTTTCAGGTTTGCTTAGCTTGTTAGACAGAGGTGTGTAATTGCACTTCCAAGCTGTGGAAAGTGGGAGAAATTAGCATGGATTTTCAAAATGTAGAGGCATTTCTGCTCTTGCTCTCAAAATCCAGTATCTTGTAGTCAAACTGGCATGCTGCTTGGCTATAAGAGATCTCCAGCTCACCATGTGGTTGTGGAAATCTGTATTTCTTCTTATTACCAGTATAGTTGCTGGTTGACAATTCTGTGTTACCTGTTCTCAGTGTGGAGCTTTTCTCCTAGTCTGCTTTTTATAAGACATAAAATATTTCATTTAGAGGAGCATCTGGGAATCAAGGCTGCTTTAGCATCAATCTTGCATGATGAGCTATCTTTCAAGACCATATGGAAAGCCTACTACAGTGGTTTCAGAGTTACTGTGAAAGGAGACCTTCCTCAGCGTATCAGGATTAGATTTCTGTGCTAAGTCCACATATGGCAACTTCCTGTTGGGGGAGGGTGGGGAGAGAACTCGCAGTCAGGTGATGAGTTGGAAATATTTCCTAAGGCTCATCATGTGCCAATATAATACAATTTTGGTTAGCGCTGACCACATTGTATAAACTGCTAATGCTTGTTTGTTGAAAAACAAATAGGTCATTGACTGAATACAAAGGAATGTTTTCCCTAGCCTGTCTTTAAACTTTAAACACAGTGTGTTTTTGGGTTGAGTAAATGCTGTTGAAAAGCTCTTTGGTCAAGCATATGTCTAAACAGATCTTCATAATGGAGCAGACCAGAGCTTTCCAAACTGTGTGTCATGGCACGTTAGTGTGTCGGCCGCAGCGTGTAGCTGTGTTGCGTGAACGCTCCCAGGGCAGGAAAGGGGTTAGTTTAACCTCTGGTTTGCTAGTAAAACTGTGTTTCTGTGTTGCGAAATGACACATATCTAAAAAGTGTTTTACCTGAAGTTTGGAAAGCTCTGGAGGAGACAGTGCTGCAGGATACTAGAAAGAGTCTTCTTGCAGCATGCTTGATTGTAATTTCTAGAGGCTAATAGCCACTGCTGGGAATGACATTTTCCAGCTAGGAAGAAGTAGCCCACTATAAAACTTTCTACATTAACACTTGTTTCTCATGTTTTCCCAGTTTTGGCATAAAGCATGTTTCCACTGCGAGGTCTGCAAGATGACTCTCAACATGAAAAACTACAAGGGCTATGAGAAGAAGCCGTATTGCAATGCGTAAGTTGCTGGTGTTCACATTACTTTGCCCTTCTACTCTGTAAAGCTGGTTGTGTATAGCTGCAAGTGAAAAGTATATTTCAGGGGCTGTATGTATCTGGAAATCTCAATGCAATTTAGTTGTTGAATGTGGCAGGCAAGAGACACAAGGAAAGAAGCTGAGCTGATACCTGTGGAGGTATTAATCCTAATTAGTCCATCCTTTCAAAGTATCCTTCTAAACCCTTGTCAGTGACTCTGAGAGAATGGAATTTGTTATTCATTAGGAAGCTAGTGCCAACAGCATGATAGGTGACCTATTTTATTTTTCAAAAATTCTGAACTTTATCCTGACAAATTCCAGTGTGGTATACAATAATAAAAATACAGTAGTATAAACATCATATTCCACATCCTTCATAACAAAATGAAACTATAGCACAGGGGAGGGGAGTCTCCAGTCCAGATCTGGCCTGCAGTTGGACTTATTCTGGCCCTCTCTGGCCCCTCTCACCCATCACTTCTTCAGGTGGGAGCTGTATTTCCTCCCCCATCAGCTGTTTCATGTTAAACAGCTGATCTGTGCAATCAGCTTAGCTGGGGGAAAGGGGAAGAGGGAACCAAAAAGAAAGGGAGAGTGTACCATTGCATTGGGAGGTAGGGGAGAGACTTTCTTTGCAACCTCCTTTGCAAGATGTGAAATTGCAACTCCTTCCTGTGCAAGGAGATCTGCTGTAGGAAGTAAGAAACTCTAGCTACATGAAGACTCAAGCTTGCACTTTGCTAATGTGCAAAAAGTTCTCCATACATTTTGCAATTGTTTACATGCAATTTTTGGGGTGCAATTTCATTTTGAAGTTTGAGACTTTGAATAGTTGTAAGGCAAGGTTTGCTGTTCAGCTGTACATTGTATTCTGGGATCGCTGAACTTTTTTGACAGGTAAAAGGAAAGCTTTCGTTCTTACAAGATTGGTTTTTTAAAAGTCTTTGGAGAAGGGGGAGGATGTAACCTGAGTGCAGTTACTGAGAATTTAACATATGTGTCTTTCCACGGGAAGTAGAATTTAACCTGTGTGAGAGTGTCAGTGATGTATAATTATGTATAGGTCTGGCTTTACCCACTATTGAAATGTGGCCTCTGACAGTTTTACACTGGGGTAATGTGGCCCTCCATCCCAAAAAGTTCCTCCTTTCCTGCTGTAAAGCAAGTAGAGGCAAGGCAATAAAATTAACTTAAGGCCTGGGCATATAAATATGTCTTAACATGGCACCGAAGGGATTGCAACAGTGACACAGTCCACAAAGTGATGTGCTCGGTGCTAGAATGTTGGTAATTTTAAGCATAGATGGATAATGCAAAAGTCATGGGATAGCAAGAAGGATATATGGGTTAACTAGTGACCGTGATTCAAGAAAAGCTCTGAAAGCAGCAAGTATTTCAGAAGAGGACATGAAAGGGAAAGATCAACAGTGCCAATAGCAAAAGAACAGGAAGATGAAAATCTTCAAAACCAAGTTTGCAGTGGAAAGTAATGGAGATCATAAAAAGAGATGGCATGAAAATATTTGGGTCAAGAAAGCTGCTTCAGAAGCTTTCTGAAAAGGCTTGGGGAGGGGAAAGACTTGGGAGCAAGTCAGGGTTAGGAATTTTTGGAAAGGAGTAGAAGTTATACATAAGTGCAGGCGAAAGTATGTGGCAAGATTCTGTTCAGGAAAGCTGCCTCCAACCATTTTGAGGCTGCCCCCACACCACAGCCCATCCCGTTCAGCAAATTCCCTTGAGTCCCTGTGTTGCATGCGTGGGTAGCGGGGACTGCCAGATGTAGGAGGTGGTGGGAAGTAGATTTCCACCAGTCCCATTAGCACACTTAACTCTGGATCCAGCCCAGAATAACTACATCATCTGGTCCAAAGATGAAAGCGAGATGAGAATATTGTTAAGAAGTGACAGATACATTTAAGAAACAAACAGAACATGTGATTAGCCGCAGTGGTTTGCTATTATAAACATGGGTTTGAGTAAAGCCTGTGAAAATGGTGACTGCCCGCAACCCTTGACCCATGTCTGTTACTTGGCATTCTCAAGAGATGGAAAAATTAATTTTCCCCTTCAGCTTCTATAAGACCCACTCAGTTGTAACAAATAGAATGAAGCTGTGTTTTACCAGCCACTTATGGCTCATTTAGACAGATCTAAATGCTTGGAAAAGCCTCATTTCCAGTGTTTTTGCTTATGCTTCCAACCGCCACTTCTGTCTGGAGATATGGGATACTTTAGTTCACAACTGGTCTCCTGATCAAGACAGATGCTGTCTTCCCCATGACAATTGCCATGCTCCTGCTTATGTCACTAATAGTCAAGATGGCTGCAAGGTGACCTCCTCTCCTCCAGTTCATCACCTCCAAACCTCGGTTTTCCATTCAGCCTGCTATGCCCATGAAGGTAGCTTAGACCAGTGTTTCCCAACCTTTTTTGGGCAAAGGCACACTTGTTTCATGAAAAAAATCTCGAGGCACACCACCATTACAGCCCCGTGACGTCAGCGCGCAGCGTCACGCCGGGAGGGACGCACGAAAGTGTAAGATTCAATTTTTCCCCCTCCCCCTTGCCTTCCTTCTGTGCCAACCGCCAAAAAGCCAAGAATCGCGGGACCGCCGGCGGAGGGGGGGAGGGCGAGCGGAGGCAGCGGCGAGCCCCGTTCCTCCCCATCCGCCCCATTCCGTGCAAGGAGCGCGAACAGGTGTGAGAAGGGGGTCAAACCTGCGGGTCGGCGCCGGGGAACCTCCAAGCTTTGGGGGTGGGGGGGAGGAGGCAGCAAAGCGAGGCAGGAAGGAGAGCGCGGCTTGGCGAAGTACTCGGCGGCGAAGGCCAGCAGGTCCGGTGGCCGGTGCCGCAGCACCTCCACCGTGTAGCCCTGCAGCAGCTCAGTCAGACCCGGCGGGATCTCGATGCTCATCTTGTAGCCGAGGCGCGCGGGAGACTCAACGGACGGGCCCGGGAGAGAGAGAGAGAGAGAGAGAGAGAGAGACACGACGGAGAGAGAGCGGGAGTCCCTGCTCGCCGTCGCCACCGCTACAACTACTGTGGCGGTTGGTCGTGGTCGCCGCCGCCGCCGCCCACCTCTATCTATCTCTCCCCCTCAGCTTTCTACGCGGGCCTCGAGCCGGAGGTGGGGGGTGGCCGCCGCCGCTTTCTCCGCCTCCACGTCCTGCCTCCTCCTCCTCGAGCCCTCCGTCAGCCCTGAGGGAACCGCCGCGCTCGCGCCGCCGCTCTCTGACATGTGAGAAAGAGAAAGGAACGGAGCGGCGGGGTAGTCGGGGGAAGGAGGGGCCGGAATGGAAGCGCGAGGCGAGCTGCGCATGCCCAGCAGGAAGCGGCGGAGAGCGCCACAGAGAGAGAGAGAGAAGCAAGGGAGGGCGGGGAGTGGGCGGGAACACGCTTCATGCGTCACAATAACAGACAAGAGGCGCTCGAGGGATAGATTAGGACCTAATTTGACTTTTACCAAAAAAAAAAATCTTTCGAATTTTCCCCACGGCACACCAGGCAACATCTCGCGGCACACTAGTGTGCCGCAGAACAGTGGTTGGGAAACACTGGCTTAGACTATGCTAAAGCTTTGTTCTTGCCCCATTCTTCTTGTTGAAAACTTCAGCAGCACTGGGTGGGAAATTTGCGTATTTAGATAGAGCAGCAGAGTTCGGTGTTGTCACTTTATGGGCAGCAATTCAGGAAGTGTGTATGTGGGATAGAACTTCAAGAGAGGCTTTAAGGGCACCCAGAATCCATGTCCAGAGCAAGGATATTTTAAGAGGTGGAGTGCTACTGGGTTTTTCTGAGCTTAGTTGTACACATTCGGCATCCATCAAGAGAGGTAACATGAATTGTTTATTCCTATGGTTCTAGATTCAGGTGGGTAGCCGTGTTGGTCTGACGCAGTCAAAATATATTAATAAAAAATAAAAAATTGTCCAGTAGCACCTTAGAGACTGTTGCAGGAATTTATGTATAGGTTTGGGGGGGTTGCCCCTCCAGCAGATATGCACATGCAGCCCATTACCAAAATCAGCACAATCGCTTTTGTGACTTTTGTGATTTGTCCCCACGAAACACTTCATCACAGTTTCTTCCTGTCTATTCAAAGGGCCTTTGCTGCACGATACCAAACGTAACAATTCACTGATAAATGTATCTTATGTACTGGCTCCCTGGGAAAACTTCAGAAATTCATAGAGACATGTGAGCTCAGCTACTCAGCAGCCCCTCTGCCTGAGTGATAATCCCTGGCATCCTGATACCTGAGTGCCAGATAGGTAGCCATTCCAGAAATAACAAACCCAGATGAAGACAAAAGGGTGTGATTAACTTGGCTGGGAAACAGGGAAATGTAAATATATTTTTTGTTACACTTGATGGGTGTTTGGTGGAGGGCAAGGAGAACCATGGGGCAGGGTCCAGGATGCTAAGATTACTGCCACCAGACCTCCCCTTTCATGATGTAACCGTGATGTATGAGTGATGTAGTTTGGGGTGTGTGACATGGGGATTAGCAGCTAATAAAAGTTTGGGGGCTCTTTTGTTTGGGGCTTCCATCTTGTTCCACCTTGTGGCAGGTGGGAGTCCTGTCACGACAGTCTTCAATAAAGACCAAGCCTACTGGCTGCTGTTTTGCTCTGGTATTCCTGGCTCGTGTCCTTGTTTTTTTGTCCAAGGGAGCCTTCAGATTTCTCCATTAACAAGACCAACAAAGTTTGTTCTTGGTATAAGCTTTCGTGTGCATGCACACGAAAGCTTATAGCAAGAACAAACTTTGTTGGTCTCTAAGGTGCTACTGGGCAATTTTTATTTTTTTGTTTATTCCTATGAATCTTTTGGTTAAAAAACAAAACAAAAACCTTCACAACTAGGGTTCAAACTTTAATGGAAAATATTATTAGGTTTCTGATTAGGTCTGCAGAATTTAATTGATTAAAAACACTTTGTTATTGATGTCCCCCCATTAATCAGGCAGCAGAATTAAAAGTATTGTAATAGAAGTAGTGAAAAAATATAGGTTGTAAGTGCCATCTTAGAAGAATTGAGCCCTTTTTCTTCTCACAAGAAAAGATGGTGGCTCTTCTAAGATGCTTGCTGTTGTGACATGCATATACGCTATTTAAAACACTGTTTTTCTTAACTCATTTTATGCTTGTTTCTTCCTATTTAGTTAAACGGCATATTATTAACTTGGCTAGGATTTCTTTGACCAGGTGTGTTCCTCAGGTATGTGAGGGCAAGATTGAAAATAGACAGATACTGTATATTCTCAAAAGTTTGAGATTCAGAGATAAGGAATTGCCCTTCTTTTAATTAGTGTTCATGTTTCCCTATACTCATCTCCTCTTCAGACACACTGTTCCTTACCAAATATAAAACACTAGATTTTATATAAAGTGTGTAAAATAGCAGTTTGAGACCAAACCCCCAATATATGTACTCTTTGGCATAATATTTTGGGGGTGGGGGGATTCCAACTATGGTCAGTGCTGACAGAGTCTTGTACAAGGCCCTCCTTTCTAAACATCCGCCATAAAAAGTGGAATTGTACAATGAATGTCCTATCATTTTCTGTGGAGTGGGGAGGGAAAAGGCCACGTTTATGCTGGCAGGAGTAAGCTTGCTTTTTCAAACATGTCTAATACAGGCTTTCTTCTGTCCGTGCTCTGGCTTCCTGCCAGGCCGTAAGCTTATTTCTCAGGCAGAGCAGTAGGAAGAAGGCTGGGCTTCCTCTTTGCTGCCTTGATGCCATACGGCAATCTGAACATAACCTTCCAATGGCGCCTTTGCTGTGTGGTTTTGCCCTCTGAGGCTTTCCTTCATCAATGAGGTGGGGTGAACAGGGCATGTTTGCTCTGATCTCAAGGGCTTACTTCCTAGCATCTTCTGTCAATAGTGTCTTTGAAAAGCTAGATTGAATGATATACCCTGTTAGCCCCACTTTTTCAGAGTTAGTGTAGCATATAAAGATAGAGCCATGAATTGGTAAGCTCCTGATTTGACTGTTGCCACTTTGGTGAATTAATTAGTATTTCTCTGACCCCTATCTGTAATATAGGGATAATTCTGGCTTACTTTACTGGGTTAATGTAAGGATTACAACAAAAATTAAAATACACTGATCAAAAACTGTATAAGCTTGACTCGGGCTTCCAGTAATGGAATTTTGCATGGTTTTACATTGTTACCTCACTCTTCTTTGAGTGAGCTCAGAGGTGGTAATGCATGGATGTGGGTTAGCCCCCCTTGTCTTCACAACTCTGTGAGGTAACTTAAGCTGCCTGTGTGTAACTGGCCCAAGGTTACCTAGTTAACTTCATGGCTGTGTGGGCATGTGAACTCCTTGGACAATGCTGACTCAGAACTCTTCCATCTCTAATTTTTCCATTTGAGAGATTGTATAATTCTCTCTTCTTCAGTTCAAGGATTCTTAATGTATGAAAAGAAACATCCTGCAGCAGCTCAGTTCCATTTGCCCTCCCCCCTTCAAGCTAAGACTGATTCAAGTGTGAAGGGGAAACTTCCACAAGCTAACATTATATCTAGCTTCTATTATGCTAGTACAGTCCTAGCATAAAATGAAAGCATCATGTCCAAAGTGTTGACTATTAAGACACAAAAATGCCATGCCCTCAGATTTTTTCAGTAATTGAGTTTTATGTGACTTCATGTATACAATACTTCAGCTTTCTAGCTGTTTTGGAAGTACCTTAATTTGGAATAAATGGCTCACCCCAGTTTTGATTTCAAGACAAACAAATGTTCTGTTTTAGGTGTCATTTTACTAAGGGGGTTGGGTTACGTACATGCTGTATTGATTACATTTAAATATGCAAACCTCTGAAGGGCGTGTTAGTATAAAAGTTACTACTTGTGATGGAAGAAAACACCTCCTTTAAAACTTTGGTTTTTTGTGACCCAGAACTTTTCTGTAAAAAGTGTGTTTATAATTCCACTGATCAAAATGGGCCTCTGCTGGTTTGGTAGAGGAGGCTGCAGGCTGGAGTCTGTTCCTGTTGCGATGCAGCTATGTCATAGGATCAAGTAGGCTAGGTTTTTCGGTTTTGACAAGTTATAATACAGTAGTGGGGAGGGGTGTAAAATCTGGCTCTTCATTTCTCACATACATTTACTTCAGAAACAAAACATACCTTGTCACTAGTAAATGCCTCATGATATTCTACAGAGCAACAATGCACACTATTGCATAAAAGCACACTTCATTCTCTACATCTCCAGTTTACTAGTAAGAAGAGGAAAGTTCAGAACAGAACATGATTTTTCTGCACAGAAGCAGCAAAGTTTCCTAGAGTTCTGGAACAGGCTATTGTCCGTCCACACTAAAAGGAAGTGGGTGCTGGTAATGAATTGCTTGAGTGTGGTGAATCTGGAAGGCTCACTTATGTACACCCCACTGAGCAGACCTCTTTATTTCTTGAAATGCTGTAGAATAGATGGCAGGAAGTGAGTGGCCTAGTTGCACAGTTATTTCCTCTTCCCCCTGCTTGGAAGGAAGATGCAGCACTCCTTTCTGCAGAGCAGCTGCTTTAAAACGGTTTTTGTCTGTTTATTTGTTGCGACTTTTACTGGATGAATTAATACTATTGGATGACTACATTTCCGTGTTTCTTTCAGTAGCATCTATTTCTTGTTTCTCTGTTTTGGGAAACTAATAAATGTGGTTCCTTTTAGTAGAAGCGATTTATTATCGCCATGGAGGGGGGGAAATGCATGACTGGTTTGCCTCGTTGGTCTCTTTTGTTGCTGTTCTGGTGGGTCAACACACCACCCATATACTTTATCATCATTCTTAGACTCCATGTGGCTGTCCCCATGTCCTTCCCTCTGTTTTGCAGTTATAATTGCACACAGGAAGTCAAATGCTGTGGTGCTCTGTAAGATCAGCACTTTTAGGTCTTTGCTCTCTTTGGGGGCATGTTCAAAGCATTTGTTTTATAATCCTCAACTGTCTAGTGCTATTTCTCTGATCTGAATATTGCAGCTTTTTTATTTGCATCCCTGTTGCTCTTAAAAATGGCACTGTACTAGGGAGATCTCATTACTCTGTTGTGCTGCTGGAGTGCTAATGTTTGATGAATGCTATTGCCTGATGAATGAATAACTATTATTCAATTAGCCCCTGTCATTTGGAAGAAACCATCCCAGAAGTGATCTTCTGTTTAGTTCCGTACTAGCTTTGCTGAGAATCCAGGCTCTTTTCTTCCATCAGCTATCGCTTGGCAGCAACCATTACATCAGACTGTAGTAGAGAAGGGATGCAGAGCCACTCTTATCAGTACAGTGGACCCTCAGGTTACGTTACCTTCAGGTAATGTAACTTTAGGGTTGCGAACGCGGCAAACTTCCAGGTTTTGCCCTATGCGCAGAAGCGCTATATTGCACCGCGCACATGCGCAGAAGTGGCACCTCTAGATGCGGACTTTTCGGGGTACGGACGGACCCCTGGAATGAATTAAGTTCGTATCCGGAGGGTCCACTGTACAGCTAAGAGACCAGCAGCTTTTGGCTTCTGTTCTTGAACTCTTCAGTCCTAGCAGGTCATTATAGGAACTTGTAACTAAGAACTTGAACATGGATTTGCTTCCCCCCTTCCCTTCCCTTCCAATCCATTTTATTTTTGTGTCAATTTTTATTATTTTTTATTTTAGATTGTAAGCCTGAGGATAGGCACTTTCTGTAGTAAACTGTAAGCTGCTCTGGGAGCTTTTTTGACTAAAGTGTGGGATGAAAATTCTTTAAATATATAAAATTGTTTTCCTCTTGGAATGATATTTTGGGAGTATCATCTCATCTTGAACCTTTCCTTTAGGTGAAGGTTGAGCCCGGATTAGTCACAAACAGCATGTATGACTTGAAATTGATTCTCACTAGAAATCAATATGGGAATTGTTCTGTTGCTGGTGGTGAATAAAGGATACTTTCATTTCTAACTCAGGAAGGAAATGAATGATTCCCAAACTGAATCAGAATCTATGATTGAATTGTATGGAACTTGCAGGATGTTAAAGTTGTCAAAGACTGTCTCCTGAGCTGTATACGGGTCTTTCTGGAAAACTACGGCGTTTTAACACACATGTTTAGTTAAGAGTGACTATTTGAAATCTCTCCATTCATGAATCTGTGCTCCAAATTAATCTGCTGTATTATTTATTGGATTTATATTGTACCCCCCTTCCAAATCAACCTCATAGCCTGCTTTTTCAGTTCTTGAAAGCTTTTTCTCAGAAATTGCAAGCCTTCATACAAATGTCACATTTTGCAATGCATGATGCTAATGATTTGCTTTCAGTAGAGTAGGAAGATTTTAAATAGCTGTCACTTACCTATTGTGTCTGCTTCTAGGTAACTGTAAAAAACTTGTCATATTTTCCAGTTTTGTTTTCCCTTTTAAATACAGATCTTCCAGTATACAACCCAATGTCATATCTACACCTCCAAAGTATTATAGGATGTGTGGTGTCAAGTATTTGGTCAGCAATCAGCATGCTTCCCACCTGTTACTTTGTTTTCTTTCAACCCCTGCTTTGGAGCCTGCCTTCAAGAATTTAGGACAATGGATGATATTATTTATTTGACTTATTAGTTGCTTTTTTGCAGCTTACAAAGGAGTTGCTGGTAGCACAGTATTATATGAACTAAGACTGATCACAAGCACCTGCAGTAAAGATAAAGGTGGAAATGGAAGAACTTTAATATTTAATTTTTTATCTAAAAGCTTTCTAAAGTTTCATGT
Source organism: Podarcis muralis (assembly GCF_964188315.1). Taxonomy (NCBI): domain Eukaryota; kingdom Metazoa; phylum Chordata; class Lepidosauria; order Squamata; family Lacertidae; genus Podarcis; species Podarcis muralis. The sequence continues at coordinate 36,935,271 of NC_135667.1, read as the reverse complement.
GGAAATACATTTTAGTAATGACGGTTGAAGTGCATCACATTTTTAGAAAAGGCCTTGAACTTTTTGCATTGTTGTTAATCCCCTCTACCCAACTTAACATATTTTCCCCAAATTTTGCACACTATCAGATTAATTTTCTCCATTAAAGAGTTCCTCCTCAGTGTTCTGAAATGTGTGCAAGCCAGTTTGTGACTTAAGGAATTAATACAGTACAGTGGTACCTCGGGTTAAGTACTTACTTCGTTCCGGAGGTCCGTTCTTAACCTGAAACTGTTCTTAACCTGAAGCACCACTTTAGCTAATGGGGCCTCCTGCTGCCACCGCGCCGCTGGAGCACGATTTCTGTTCTCATCCTGAAGTAAAGTTCTTAACCTGAAGCACTATTTCTGGGTTAGCGGAGTGTGTAACCTGAAGCGTATGTAACCCGAGGTACCACTGTACTGGGAATTTTCTCTTTACTACCTTTTGATACATTATAAAAGTGTGCCAGTTTCACCTCTTTATCTTGGGGGGGGGGAATGTAGGTATACTTTCATAACTAGCTTACTCAATAGAAAGTGAGCAATACAAATTCTCTCCCCCCCCCCCCGCGTCCCTTGCTATGAGGTAGCAAGAAGTAGAATCTACAAAGGCTGAAGGTGGACATTTGCTAAGTGATAGCAGATGATAGGGGAGGGTTTTGGTTTTTTTAGGAATGGCATAAGTATGGAAGTGAAGGCCACATTTGTTTGGTAGAACTAAGAGGTAGGAGCCACAAAAATAGCTTATGTTATTGGAGACCCGCCACTTGCTAATTAAAACATTTAAAATAACTGCAGTGCATTTACTGCATTTCTTGTGTCTTGAGTTCTTGTGCAGATGAGATTTGCTTCTGCCTTATTCTAAGCATTTGTATTTATGCTGGCTATTCAAGAGTTACATGGCCACTCTTATTCATATTATGAAGGAGAATCCAAACTTTTCCTCCTTTACACTTGGACTCATTTTCTGTCTCTTGCTTAGTAATTATGGTAGCAATATACATTTTCCACAGAGCAGATTTCAACAACTGGTTCTGCCAAAATAACTTGCTGCTGTTCACTTGGGCCTCTTACTGAAAGTGGCTGGTTTTGGGTTTCCCCCCAAATATTTAGTCTTCTGGTCCTGATTCCAAAAATTCATTGCTAATGCCAGTACTTAAGTATCTTTTGAGAAACTGAAATCTATGTGGACATGCTGCATTTAGTAAGAAAGTATCTTTGCTGTAGTCTAGCTCATAGGTAGACACACTAAGGCCCGGGGGCCGGATCCAGCCCAATCGCCTTCTCAATCCAGCCCGCAGACGGTCCGGGAATCAGCGTGTTTTTACATAAGTAGAATGTGTCCTTTTATTTAAACTGCATGTCTGGGTTATTTGTGGGTGTGCCTGGTGTTTTTACATGAGTAGAATGTGTGCTTTTGTTTAAAATGCATCTCTGGGTTATTTGTGGGGCATAGGAATTCGTCCCCCCCCCCCATCAAAATATAGTCTGGCCCCCCACAAGGTCTGAGGGACAGTGGACCAGCCAGCCCCCTGCTGAAAAAGTTGGCTGACCCCTGCTCTAGCTGTTAGGTCAACCACTGACAATGTTCCTACTGCAAGGATGAATTTCCACAGTGACTGTTCACTGTTAAATCCATTACGCTGTCACGTGGATTCAAGTAGTGATTCCAAACAACCCTGCAATATGTGAAACATTTAGCATTCAGAATAATTTTTTAAATTATGAGCTAGTATCAGACCCTTACCCTTATTGTTTCCTTCAGTAGTTTATGGGACTATGCCAACCTGATATGTACAGGAAACAATTAAATGCTGGTGAAACTGGGTGTTTTTGATGCAGAAGTTATTTAGAGAATAGAAAACTAAGTTTAAACATGAATGTTTTAATTCCTGATTCCGATAAGCCAAGTCTGTGGTTGTGAGATTTTCCCTTGCATTACACTGCAAATACTCTTGAACTGCAATTATTGGCAGCGATACTAGGATTTCAAGTACCAACTCCCAGAACTGAATTGTACATCTCTTTAGAATGCTAACAGATCTCTTTTGGGGGGGGGGGTTGTGTGTTTGCCTGTTTGTTTGTTTTTTAAAAAAATTCTTCTGCACCAAAACACGTGGCCACTACTGGGAACCCCCTTCTGGAACACAAGCACTGGAAGTGGTTGCCATGGCAAGCTAAGAAATTTGGCTCTTCATAGCAGCAGCATAAAGCTCACTGCACAACCATAAATGTTCCAGTGTGTCTGTCTATAGTCTGTATCTTTAGTAAATTTTTTAAAAAAGCTAACCAACAGGTTAGAATGAACATCTGGTAGCTGCCTTCCATAGAATCTTTTCTCATTGACAAGCAAATACTGACAGTTAAAATGTCCTGATGAAACCTATATTTCCTCTCTTATTTGTCCCTTTTACTCTTGTTATTGCTGGCTTCTGCTGTATGAATGGTAGCTAGACTGCAGCAGCCACCCTTCCACCTACGCCACAAATAATATTTAATTTTAAAGTACAAAAATGCATATTGAGGATAACCAGATGAATATAAAAATTAAAATACACTTTAACCATATCCACCACTTAGACTTGTTAATTATAAATACACTGTGTATGATCAGGACTTCTCTCAACCTAGAAATGCATTTGCACCAAGGTTAGAATATGTTGATATATTAAGACTAGCTGTGGCCATAAGCTTTAACATTAGAACCTGCACCACCCAAAATGTATATCCCTGCCAGCTCCCAGGAAGTGCTACTTGGATTAACTACTGCCAATTAGACAGGGACTAAAAGGTTACCTTAATTTTATCTAACTGAAATATAAACCAAATATAACCTAAAATATAAATGGCTAGAAGATGGGTGTGTGTGTGCCAGCTTTGATTGTTTCTTGCAGAGTTGATGTTTGTGGTGCAGTACACTATTCAAAGTCAGTATCATACCGCCTGGCCCAGTCAACACATGTTCAGATTTAGGCTTGGAATTGGTTCAAGAGGAGCAATTTCTCAAGCCTCCCACTTAGAATCTTAATACTACGCTTACTACAGACCCTGCATGTTGCTCTAACTGCTGGCAAATTTTTTATTAAAAAAAATCAGATGTCTTGTTTCCACCTTCCCCTCTGTCGCATCTGAAGCAGGATATGAATGCAAGAGCACTCTCTCTACTTGCATTCCTCAGCAACTAGCACTCCCATATGCCACCTCCAATCCTAGTGGTAGTACACAGCATTACAACATAGAAGAGTTCTGCTGCAGATTCACGAAAAGGGAGAGCTAGACATCTGGCTGTTTTTGGCAGCAGATGCAGGTTTAACTTCAAATTTGGCCCTAAGCTAATTGGAGCAGAGAAGTGACAAGGATTCAAAATGGCAGCCTTCTGTCCACATGATGATCCTGCTCTTCAGGGATTTCAGCTTGGGTTCCTAGCAATCTCGTTACACTGTATTACAAGATTGCCTTGAAAGGGATTCAGAATTGCAAAATCACTTAGCATTTTTATGCTCTCATTAATCGAAAAGGAAAAGTGAAAACCATATCTAACTCTAATCCACATACTGTATTGAGGTGCTATCTTAATTCATTCACTGGCAATTATTCTTTGAAATACTATTTCTGTTCCATACTACATATTGGGCCACTGAGTGAGAGTGGTTTGCTACAAGGCTGTAGCTGAAGAACTAAAACCTAAATCTTCAAGGTCTAATGCTCTTATGTGGGCTCAAGCTAGCTATCCCTCCTGTTCTGTGACGATACTGTGTGTGTACGCAGAATATCTCGCTGCTCTAAGCGGGTTAACCTGAATTGGGATTAAGGGGAATTTTGGGGGTTTATATTTTAGGGCAAACATAGGAACTGCATAATTCTTGCTCATGCATTAGTCTTGTCAGGTTTACAGGCTAGGAGATGGTCTTCAAGCAGGCAAGCTGCTTTCTGTTTCACCAGTACTAAAAATCGCAGTGCATTGTCAGACAGCCCTTAAATTAAGGCACATTTCCCACTTTTTAAAAAAAGGGTGGTTTTCTGTTCCCCTTCCTATTTTCTCCCTTCAGAATTAGACCTCTCCATAGATCTTATTGAATAGCATTTAGCTGCCACAGTTTCACTTCTTTTCTTTCTTCCTCCTTCACCTTTTAATATGTGGGATGTAATACCCTTAGCTAGGTGGTCCCTTCTGTGTCATGTCACCCAGTGTAATCTACCGCTGATGTCCTTAAATTGCACAAGAGGGGGCCATTCCCCTCTCCTTCCCAGAAATAACAGCATGGCCTGGAATTGTATACTTTGTACCCCACAACTTGTGGGGAGGGGAGTGCTGGTACTGAGCATGCAGTTGCTTGCTGCTTGCTTATTTTGTAAGCACAGTTAAACATATACTCATTCTTAATTGGTCTTTCTGAGTAGTCAGTTCTATTTTTAACCCTGAATTTCCTGCCTTTCTGCTACATTGTGCTCACAGGTTATTTTTCATCCTTGCTGTGGCTAGTGTCTTATCTTTGTGTGGTATCGGTGGATAATACTGTGATGTTCTGCAGCTTTGCAAAGGTGTGGTATAGAGGTCAGCCTGTGCATAAACTTGAATGTTATAAAATCCAGTGGGTGCTTTGAAATCAGAAAGGGCAGGGGGCTCTCTGCTCCTGGAGTATTTAACTTCTAATGGGTTCATCCAGAGTGTTAAAAGTGGAGGTTATCCAATGAGCGGAGGCTAATTCTCGTCACAAGAATATAGTGGAACTTTATATGCCAAGAAAGCAACACTGGCAGTGCTCATGAAGGGGATGGGAAAAGCGATTGGCTGTTTCATCGGTGTGGCCCAAGGACAGATGAGATTCACAGAGCCAAACAGTTCTATGTAGACTGCATTTTAAAAGGCCTCTGAATTTTGCATCAAGGTAACCCAAATGTTGTGGTGCAAAAGAATTGTGAATATTTGTAGATCCTTGCTTGTTTTATTTTGCTAGCTGTAAAGAAGGGTGCAAAACCCCCCGCTCCTTAGCAACTGGAATTGTGTTCATGTGATCATAAATTCACCAATCACTGGCCGCATTTTCAGACTTTACACATAAGGGCTAGAAATTTGCTTTTAAAGAAAATGAGCCCTGAGCTAAAGATTCTGCACCAAATAACTTTGCATTTCTGCAGGCATGTTCTTCTAAGTGATTTTGATTGGCTACAATGCCTTCTAGGTTGGAGAACCTTTATTTTTGTGCAATGAAGGCACAAAAATTGTCCAACTATGTAGATGTAGGCCAAATAACAACCATTAATTTCCCCAAATTACTGTAGTTGCAAGATCTCGCTATTTTTTATTTTTATTTTTTTTGTGGTTGTGTGCTCATTTAAGTCAAGGTTGTGGGGCATTAAGTATGCAGAAACAACCACTGTATACCCACATGTAACATCCTTCTACTTTCTGAATTTTTAGCAGACTGATGCCGACTTTGCAATCATGGCTAAATGTTCTGCATAAGACAGCTAGGTTCCCCAGAAGAAAACAACAATTAGAAGTCAAACCAGAAATAATTTTATTAAATATATTTCAAGATAACAATCTGGATTTACATAATAATAAAGAATTAATATGCCAGTTACTACAAGCAGTGAGACACAACATAACCAGACACTGGAAACACCTTTCTGGCACAATGATAGACAGTTGATACAAAGCAGTTTGGGAAACATCCCTCCTTGAAAGATTAACAAATAAACTACGGTTGACTTGTGGGCAGATCAAGAAAAATGGCTTTACCCTGTGTGGTGTAATTTCATAACATATCCCAGTATTCCAGAAAATAAACAACACATCAGCATTTGGCTTAGTCTGGTTTATCTAATTTTTAACTTAAACATAAATTATTACCTTCTGTTTGAACCCCCTGCCCACATTCATCAAAATACCAATACTTTATATTGTTTCATTGGTAAGTAAGAGGAAAAACACAACCACAAGGGCTCCTGATTACGTAGGTGTTTAGCTATGCAATGTTGAATGTTATCTGTTACCTCTGTTGTATACTGTTTCCCTTTTGATTTTGTTTAATTAATTCATGAACCAAGAACCTATACATTGACCACTAATAATGAACCATACATTGTAGACATTACTGCAGATTTATTGTGCTATTTTTGTGATATACAGATAACAGGAGAAGACTTGGTCTATTCATTTGTATTATTTATCATACCTATGATCCTTTTAAATAAAATCCAATAAAAAGTTGTTCCAGAAAATCTAGGTTCCTCACAGTACAGTGGCACAAATGTGTGCCCTACTGCTAATAAGGAGGGAAATGCTATGAAAGCGAAATTTATGGATTAAAGTTTGAAATGTATCCCTTATTTGCCAAGCACCTTAGATATATGTGAAACAGGTCCCCTGATGAGCTCTCTGATTTGTTGGCTCTTCTGGAGGAAGAATCAGTTGATAGTTTTATGCTCATGGAAGCTAAATTCATGATACTGTACTTAGCTTAGCCTTATGCACATCTTCAGTGGTTTTGCACATAGAGCCCCCTCTGAATTCATGGACCAATGCTTAACTTAGCTACCAAACAGCAGGGATTAGGGAAGCATTACAGGTTGTTTGACAAATTTTGACTGGCCTGATTTGTCTCAGTTGCCCCCAGATGCTTTTCCACTTGCCTCTTAAGGTAGGCAATGGACAATTGCATCTAAATTTGGATATATTTAAATGAGCTAAATTGTGGGGAGAGGCATAAGTACAAAACTTGCCAACTAAGGGTATAGTTTTCACAAGGTATCTGTGCAGGAATACATTTTATCTGCTCTTACTTCCTTCCCTACTCCCTGGATTTTGGTACAGTGTAGCTGAGCCAATTCAGTGATGTCACAGAAGCTACGTCAAAATTTTCCTTTAGGTTTTTGCGTTATTCCTATCAATCTTCCACAGTATTAAAGACAGTTGCAGTATAGCAGCATCCATTATATTAGGTGGACCAGAGGCACCTTGAACAGCTGAGTAAAATCCACAATTGGTCTGTTTAGGAGCAAGATCATAGTGACACAGACTGGGGGGGGGGGGGCAGATGATATGTATAGAGACTGTGCTGGTGTTGGTTTCATCTAATCTGGCCAAACCAGGTTAAGAATGATTCCTTTTTAACACAGCCTATTTTTTCCCCTCTTTGCAGACACTACCCAAAGCAGTCCTTCACTATGGTGGCAGACACTCCAGAAAACCTGCGCCTTAAACAGCAGAGCGAGCTTCAGAGTCAAGTAAGGCTATTAAAGTTTCTTCACATGTTGCCTACTGCTATATTCTCTCAGTTACAGTATTTTCCTCAGTGGTCTTCTGGAAACAGCACCCAAAGAGGATGTGTGTATATTCAACCTCTTTTAAAAATAGAACTCTCTCCTTAGCTGTCAGAAAGGAAAACTACTAAAATATTGCCTGAGGAAATGAAATTATCAAAGCTGAAATGAAATTAACAAGCTCTGACAAGCATCCCCCCTACAAACAGATGATATTTATGATACAATAATTGATGGACAAGAATTTGAAGCGCCAATAAAGAAGAAGCAGCAGCAGCTGAGGAATCTGGAGAAATGGAAGGAGTTGCAGATTAAAATGTACCCAATTAAACCGCTCAGTGAAAAGTGCAGGCTGCAAGCATGCAGTAATTAGGTGAGCAAATAAGTTGTGGTGTAGCACACAAGCCAAGCACTCTAAAATATTATAGTCAAGATGGTGATAAGATGAAGGCGGAGCAGCATGGCCAGAAATTAAGGGGCATTGGGGGATGAGGTCAATGAGTTTCTGTTGGGATTCGCAGGATACTGGATAAGTCTGCAGGCTTCAACAGGATGATGCAATACTCTGCTGGGTCAGAGTGACTCAGCAGGAGTGTGATTAGTGTGATTGGCTATCACCTGTTTTAAAAGGAAAGCCTGTTTAACAGTGGGTGTGGTGGTTGTGCTGTAGTGTGGTGGTGCTGTGGTGGAGAGTATTCGTTTGTAAGTACTCTGTATGGACTGTTTCTTTTGTAAATGCCTGTATATAGCTCACATTAAAAGGACTGCACTGAAAAACCTGGAACTCTTAGTGCTTCGCTGAAAACGCCGCGTGGAATACGCGACAGGGTTATGGGCCCAGCACGCTTCCGCTGCGCAAGAGTACAGGTGGCAGTTATCTAGCCGTGGGTGCTGGAGGTGAGCTGCAGGGATGGAGCAGTCCAGAACTGGCGTGTTGCTGGAGAAGCTGACAGCCACGAACTACAGCATCTGGTCGGTCCGCATGCAACACTTCCTAAAGCGTGAGGGCCTGTGGAAGGTGGTGGAAACTCCACCGCAGCCCCCTGAGGAGGATGAGGACGACGATGAAGAGCTGGCACTAGAAGAGGCCCAGCTTGAAAAGGATGAGAAAGCTTTGGCTACGATCATCCTTGGAGTGGACGACAGCCAGCTAGTCTATGTAGCTGATAAGGTGACGGCAAGTGAGGCGTGGAATGCGCTCAAGGCTGTCCATGTGCGAGAGACAGCTGGCTCACTGATAACACTGACCAGGAGACTGTACCGGTGTCGGAAGAAACCGGGGGACTCCCTGGTAAACCACCTAAAATTCCTAACAGGCTGTTTCCAGGAGCTAGCCTTAAGAGGGAGGCCTGTGGGGGAAGAGGACAAAGTCTTTATAGTCCTGAGTTCCCTTGATGACAGCTATGATATGCTGGTCAACTCCCTCGAGTCTGTAGAGACTGATAAGCTGACTCTGGAATACGTTACCGGACGGTTGTATGCAGAGGAGGACAGGCGTGCAGAGCGAAAGATGACCTCAGCCCAGCTGTTGGAGCATCCCAGAGGGAACAACAGCCGGGAAGAGCAGAGGTGTTGGGAGCCGGAGAAACAGCCAGGAGGAGCTGCTGCGGACCAGCCGGTGGTCAACAAAGTAAAAAGGTGTTTTTGCTGCAAGTCCAGTGGACATCTGCTGCGGGACTGCCCAAGAAAACAACAAAAACAGCAGAAGCACAAGAGGCAGCAGAGGGAGTCTACCGCTTGGGTGTCTGCAGATGGTCAAGAAAATGAAGAGCTGTGGGTTCTGGACAGTGGAGCTTCTCAAACCTTTTGTAAAAGAAAAGGACTGCTAACTGATGCTAGGGCTTCAAACAAAAAACATGTAAGTCTTGCTACGGGCCAGAAAGCTAATGTGGTTTGTGAGGGGGAGGTTGTGTTCCCACAGCTGGGACACACATTCAGGAATGTGTTGTGTGTGCCTAGTTTGCAAAACAATCTCCTGAGCATTCCTGACTTGGCAAAAGCAGGCTTCGAAGTAAACTTTGTGGGAGATCAGTGCCAGATAAAGCAAAATGGGGCAGTGTTGGCAAATGCTAACCTTAGAACTAATATGTATGTACTGCAGTGTGAGTCTAAGGTTGCGAATGTGCAAAATGTCCCAACCCATGATATGTGTATTCATCTCCTGCACAGGCGTCTGGCTCATGCAAGCTATAAGGTGCTAAACAAAACATTGGAGTTGTGTGGGGGGATGAAAAACATTAAAAGTTGTGATAATTACTTAGACTGCAATATCTGCAAGGAGGTTAAAAGCAGGGCTTGCCCAGTAGCAAGAGCAAGCCAGAGAGAAACCAAAAAACCACTGGAGTTGATTCATGCTGATGTAACTGGTCCTTTTCCACCAAGTGTCTCCCACAACAAGTACTGTTTGATCCTAGTGGATGACTATTCTAGATTTGGCTGGGTCTATCCAATAAAGCAAAAGTCTGACGTTGCCCAAACTTTGAAGTTTTGGGTAAGAAGGGTAGAAAGGCAACTTGGCGAAAAGGTGTGTTCTATTCAGACAGACAGGGGAGGAGAGTTTATGGCAAGCTCCCTAAGAAACTGGTTGCGTTCCCAAGGGATTAAACATAGGCTTACCAATGTGGCGACGCCTCAGGAGAATGGGGTAGCAGAGCGTAGGGGAGGCGTCTTGCAGACACAAATGAAAGCATTGTTAGCAGATGCAAATCTTCCAATTAAGTACTGGGCTGAAAGTATTAAGACTGCGAACTATATTGGGAATCGCTTGTGGTCAAGGGTACTAGATGACATACCCTATAAAATTCTCTATAACAAAAGTCCCAGTTTGCAACATTTAAGAATCTTTGGGACAAAGGCGTGGGTTGACATACCTGTAAAGAACCGAAGAAAAGGTGGGAAAAGGGCACAGCAGTTGCTATTTCTTGGGTATGAAAGTGGTACGAAAGCCTATAGGTTTGAAGATGATAAAAACCTTTTGAGTTATAGTCGATCAGCCAGCTTTAATGAGCAAAGAAATTGGCCCAAGATACATGCAAACCTGCTGCCAGAAAAAGTTTTACTGCCGAGCATACCTGATAAGGCAGTTGAAACAAAGCTGAGAATTGGCAGCTCTCCCAGAGAAACTGAAAGGGAGGAGGTAAAGACTGAGCATTTTTCCCCAGCTGCTAGCATGGAGCAGGGGAGAGAAGAAAGTGCAACAGGGACAGGAGGAGGTAAATCTCCAGGGTCAATCCACCCCAAAAGCAGTCCTGAAGGTAGCCCAGGGGGTGAGATTAATGAACCAAGGAGGTCTGCAAGAAGTAATAAAGGTCAACCTCCAGACCGTTATGGGTTCCCAGCCACCATAAACCAGGTTTGTGTAACTGAGCCAGAAAACTTTGAAGAAGTGCAAGAGTTACCTACTCTAGAGAAAGAGGCGTGGTTAAAGGCAATGCAGGCAGAGTATAACTCTCTGCTAAACAACAATGTCTTTGTACCTACAGAATTGCCTGAAGGTAAAAAGCCCATAAGCTGTAAGTGGGTTTTTAAAGTGAAAAAACTGGCTGATGGTAGTTGTCAGAGGAAAGCCAGGTTGGTTGCACGGGGCTTTACACAGAGGAAAATGATACATTATGATGAAGTGTTTGCCCCAACAGCAAAGGCTGAAACAGTAAAATCAGTTTTAGCAATGGCAAGTCTGAGAGGGTTAAAAGTTAATCATTTTGATGTTGCCTCAGCATATTTAAATGCTCCTATTGACGCCGAGGTGTATTTACAGCAAATACCAGGTTATGAGCTGGAAAAAGACAGCATGGTGTTAAAACTGCAAAGGGCACTATACGGTTTACACCAAAGTGCACGTCTATGGCATGAATGCATAGACACAACTTTGAAAAAGATGGGATTCAAACAAAGCCTGGCTGATTCCTGTTTATATTCAGCAATGGTGCAAGGAAGTGTTTGTTATTTACTTTTGTACGTTGATGATATCTGTCTAATAACAACTGCACAAAAGCAAGTGTCTTGGTTTATAAACAGCCTAGGTAACAAATACAAACTGAAGTATTTGGGAGAGATTCAGAATTACTTAGGAGTAGAGGTTCAGAGAAATGAAGAGGGCGTCTACTCTCTGAGTCAGAAGGAAAAAATTGAAAAGTTACTGAAGACATATGGAATGGAGAGGGCAAATGAGGTTGACACTCCCATAACTACCCAGTACAAAAATGAACCAGAAGGGCAAAAATGTGAGAATGCAACAGCGTTTCATTCTCTGTTGGGTTCTCTGTTATATTTAAGTTGTTGGACAAGACCCGACATAACATTGGCAGTGCACATGTTAAGCCAAAGAAGTGCAGACCCGGCTCAGAGAGATTGGGTAGCACTTAAAAGAATCCTAAGGTATCTGAAAGGCACAAAAGATTACAAACTGGTGCTGGATACAGGATATGATCAGCAAGTGTATGCATACGCTGATGCCAGCTGGGGGGACAGAGAAAATGGAAAGTCTACCACTGGCTATGCCATATATATTGGAAATGCCCTGGTTCAGTGGAAATCCCAGAAACAAACATTTGTTGCCACAAGTACTTGTGAAGCAGAGTACTCAGCCATAAGTGAATGTGTATCACAAATAGAATGGTTTGCTTGCCTAACAAAAGAGCTTGGAATACCTTCTGAAATGCCAATCACTGTGCTAAGTGACAACATGGCTGCACAACAGCTTGCCAACCAACAGAACTTTAAAAGCAAGAGTAAACATATTGCTATAAGATACGGAAATGTGAAAAATGCTTTGGAAAGAAATGTGTTAAAGGTACAGCACTGTAACACAAAATGTAATGTGGCAGATTTGTATACAAAATGTTTGGATGCTCCTAAATTTCGAGACTTAAGAGAATTATTAGGTCTCAAGCCTTTGACTTAAGGAGGAGTGTTGGGATTCGCAGGATACTGGATAAGTCTGCAGGCTTCAACAGGATGATGCAATACTCTGCTGGGTCAGAGTGACTCAGCAGGAGTGTGATTAGTGTGATTGGCTATCACCTGTTTTAAAAGGAAAGCCTGTTTAACAGTGGGTGTGGTGGTTGTGCTGTAGTGTGGTGGTGCTGTGGTGGAGAGTATTCGTTTGTAAGTACTCTGTATGGACTGTTTCTTTTGTAAATGCCTGTATATAGCTCACATTAAAAGGACTGCACTGAAAAACCTGGAACTCTTAGTGCTTCGCTGAAAACGCCGCGTGGAATACGCGACAGTTTCATACCCTGAACAAAGTACTGGCTGCCATAGTCAACTCTGAGGACTACAGGACACAAATTATTTTTCACATAGCTCTCTCTATCATGATCATAATGGTACCTCAGGATGCATCTCATCCTTTAGCCTGTTTCTTCACTGTAAGTGGATAGACAAATAATCTCCTGCACAGGTTTGTTGGAAGGCTGGGCAAATGACTTGAAAGCTCTTTGCCTGCTAGAAATGCCAGAGAAGGTTACCAGAGCAAGAATAGAATCTGGGATGTTGTACATTGTGTATAACATCAGTGAGGAACCTTTAGCTCATGGGCCTAATTAGTGCTAATTTGGCCCATGAAGCCGCTTCCCCCAAACTGCACATACCTGATGTTATATGTGATGTCAGGTGTGGGGCAGGTAAGTATGCAGCTGCAAAGGAACTATCAAGAGCATATTTTCAGTTTCCGATGGTTCCTTGGTAAAGCAGAAAACCCTGATTGATCAACTGGTCAATGCTCACAGTGAGCCCCATTTGCAGATACAGTTTGAATCCAAACCATGCCTGCAAACGGTTTTCTCTGTGGATCAGTTTTGAAGCCATCTTTGTAAATCTGCAGAGCAAAATGTCCATTTGTAGGCATACTTTGAATCTCAACCACACCTGAAAATGACAAAGCAGTGCTTTCTGTCGGTGGCAGTCAACTAATTGTCTGGATAGTGAGCCCAGTTCCCTGGTGCATAGTATGCTTAGTGGCCTTTAGTCGAGGAGGAGTGGGCATAGACTACCTACTTGGTAGAGGAGGGAAACATTTCTTCCCTGTGAGTGGGTGACAACAACCGCCTAAAAGAAAAGCAGTTATCCTGGAATGTCCAACTAGAGGATGCTGCTTGGTGCTTTAAAAATTAATAGTGACAGTTTATTATCGGTATCTCTCCCTCTGAGGGGTGTGATAAATTATTCTGTCCCATGCCCTACTTGACTAGGAATTGTTATGAGCCACAAGAAACATTGGATAGCTTGAAGAGGGGAAAAACATGTTGTGTTGAAGCTTTTAATGTGATCTGGCTACAGAATTTGATGCTTAGATATGATGGTATGAGATTGTAGATTCTCTTGATATATCTGCACACAAATACATCTTGTCCTTCTTTGTAATTGTTTTAATGCTATTTTTTTTGGTCTAGATTGCTCGGGAATTTGTATGCTACTCTAACTTAGGGTTCAGTCAACCATTAGGGCAGTGATTGCCAACCAGTTGTCATGTGAATAGCTTTGGAGGGGGTGGTTGAAATGGCAGGCACTTCTCCACTGGTAAAGAGGCCTTTCAGAGGGGGTGCACGGTGTGTGATTAAGAGAGATGGACAAAGAAAGAGATTCGTGTGGCTTGTGTGGTTTGTATGAGTAACTGAGAAGGCAGTATACCGTATATGTGGTCTGGGAGAGGGAGAGAGGGAGAGGTGCATTTGTGAAGTGCATTAATGTATGAGAGTGAAATACATGTGTGTGCTGTGATCAACATGTATCCTGGTACAGTCAAACCTCGGTTCCTGAACGGCTCCATTTTGGAACGTTTCAGCTCCCGAACGCCAAAAACCTGAAAGTACAGTGGTACCTCGGGTTACAGACGCTTCAGGTTACAGACGCTTCAGGTTACAGATTCCACTAACCCAGAAATATTACCTCGGGTTAAGAACTTTGCTTCAGGATGAGAACAGAAATCGTGCAGCGGCAGCGGGAGGCCCCATTAGCTAAAGTGGTGCTTCAGGTTAAGAACAGTTTCGGGTTAAGAACAGACCTCCAGAACGAATTAAGTTCTTAACTCAAGGTACCACTGTAAATGCTCTGGTTTTCGAGCATTTTCTGGAAGCCAAACATCCGACGCAGCTTCCACTTGAGTACAGGAAGCTCTAGCAACCAATTGGTAGCCATGCCTCGGTTGTCAAACATTTCGGAAGCCGAACGGGCTTCCAGAACGGTTTGACAAGTGAGGTTTGACTGTACAGTCGCACCTTGGATCCTGAATGCCTTGGTACTCAGATGTTTTGGCTCCCAAATGCCGCAAAGCTGGAAGTGGGTGTTGCGGTTTGCGAACATTCTTTGGAACCCGAACATCAAGCAGGGCTTCCGCGGCTTCTGATTGGCTGCAGGAGCTTCCTGCAGCCAATCAGAAGCTGCACTTTGGTTTCCAAACATTTTGGAAGTCAAACGGACTTCCGGAATGGATTCCATTCGACTTCCAAGGTACAACTGTACTAAAGAAAGCTCCCTGTTGGATGGCAACTATGTGTATCTGTGTAATGTATGATCCCCACAGTCAGGACCAACAGGACACAGGTGACTTCCCACAGCAATCATGATATTTTCTGGGGGCAGTGGAGTAATCAAGCACCTATGACTTTTGCTCTTAAGTTGTGTTATGCCACATCCCCATGGCAGCCATTTTGTGACCAGTGCCCACAGCACCGTCTCAAAATTCAGAACATGTCTACTGCTTCAAAAAGGACGGCAGACCCTTTATTAGGCTAAGTTAAATAAATAGGGTTCCACAATGGCTTAGGTAGGTTGTTTTTCTTCACCTGCTTAATCTTTCCCTTGTCATTTTCAATCCCTGACTGGATTTCTTTCCCCAAAATCGCTGTTTTTCTTATCTTAACCTTGATCTCAAAGTCATCTGAAAGAGGGTCACACAGTGCCATGTTTAGCAGAGGTAGCAGACATTCTACCTAAATGCTATTGATTGTGGATTGCAATCAGGAGGTCTTTCAGCAGTTTGTGTGTGTTTTAATGCTGAAGTTCTTGAGGTGTTACTTTTTGTGCAGCTGTACTTTTTGGAACGGTCTTGCTCTGGGTTCCTCTAGCTAGAAATCCTCTTTGCTGAGCCCACATTTTTGTACTGAGGCAGGTAATCTGACTTCTAAGGTGGGAATGTTGTTGTTTCTTATACCACTTACTTGCTAAAATGGTTTCTATGCAGTTATAAAAATATATCAGCCCACAATCAAAATATGCAATAAAACCATTTTATTAAAACATTGAGAACATTCATAATAAAATGCACAATAAAACCTGTTAAAATAGCAATTAAAATAATTAGATCAGGGTGTTCAGGTCAGGAGATCAGGGGAATGCACTTTAGAAGACAAGCCTGTGTAGTTTTTTGCAAGGCAGCTTGTGAGAGGGAGGCCATCAAGGAATGGTTCTTTTTCTCCTCTTCATGCCATGTGAGAGACGAGGAGGCTGCCAACTTGATTGCATGTTGCCAGTTAACTGCTCTCTGAATTTGTAGCCTCATCTAGAGGGGAGTGCTGTTTTTCTCTAGGAAGTCTGATGTGCCCCCTTTCTGTTTTAATCTGCCACCTGGGGAGGCTAGCTTTTGATTTCATCATCTGTACCCAATTGTAGTGGCTTCAGGGAATGAAGGATGCACAGCCAAGTGCCAAGATGTTCTCTTAGAGGAGAGCTTTGTATAGCCTAACAAAGTGACCCAGAAGTTTCTGTCCCGGATGCCCAGAGCCCAAGGTCTAGTGTGGAATGACTCAGTCCTTGAATCTGCTGTGTGGTGCCTGTTCTTAGTGTTGCAATCTCTTATCTAAAAGCAACTCAACTATTAGAAAATTCATGGGAAGTTTTAATTTTTTTCCCTTTTGGACAGCAGTGTGAAGGTTGTTAAAACATTTCAGCAGAGCACATAGCATTGGATTGAAAAGGATCACTCATACTCTTCTTCCCTACTCCCCCCCCCCAACACATATATCTTCTCTAACTGAAGAATAGTAGAACTCACTGTTTTTCTTTTTTATTTCTTCTACAAAATACAATGTTATCAAACAGGATCTGGGGGCAATATACTCAATCCATATACAATTATAGATCACTGTTTAACAAATATAAAATAAAACCAAAATTAACAAACCACAGGTATGTGAATGTGTGGAAGGTAGCAAATTATAGTGACTATTATGTCTATGTTATAAATCAGTGATGGCCAAACTTGCCCCTCCAGCTGTTTTGGGACCACAACTCCCATCATCCCTAGCTAACAGGACCAGTGGTCAGGGATGATGGGAATTGTAGTCCCAAAGCAGCTGGAGGACCAAGTTTGGCCATCACTGTTTATAAATGGTTGTAGTTGCTATTTCTACACATTCACATACATGTGGCTGCACTGTTCTTACATTTTTAGTTTTATATTACTGTTCCTCAGTACATGGCCCTTGCACACATTAGGCCTTCTGAGCCTTTTATTCCTTTTCATTTTCTGTGTTCCATATATTTTGCTGCTTGGGGTAGCAGTAAAACCTTGTCTTCTTCACATTATTTTCTTCTAATGGCCTTATGTGTGAGCATATTGGGGAACACAAAACCACTATCAGTTGGAGTTGGCACAGGGGAGGTGGTAGCCTTGAAGTGTTAGGTCAGGAGGTGGACTGAGCTGCCCCACAGGTGAAATAGCGTTGTGTTGTAAGTTTGCTGGCTGAGGCAGATAGCTCTAGGTTTGCTTTTTGTGTGAGAGGAATTCTAGAAACCGCTGGATGCAAAAGTGGCTTAGTTCTTGCCAGAGGGTTTAGATTTTTTTGTCCACTTGTCCATCTGGTAGCTCCTACTAGACCTCCCCCAAGCATCTAGGGCAGAAATAACCACACTGAAGGCCCTCCCACATACCTCTGTGAGTTCTGTATATTTATTTTGAGTAGCCAAGAAGGCGTAGCTAGTTCCGATAGCTTGCCAGAAGCACACAATTACTTTCTGTGTGAGTAAACAAGTCCACCAGTTGGACTAATTTTAACGCCTTCAGCCCACATATGACCATGAAATAAGAGGGCTTATTTCCTGTGGCTTGGCTTTCTCATGTGTTGAAAATAGTACCTTGCGGGGAGTGGGGAATCTCAATCCTTCTTGGGGGTAAATGTTTCTGTAAAAATGAGAGCATGTGAAGTAGGGGATATTCTCTGTAAGAGAATTAAGGCAGTTTGCCTTTGTTCAGGTGAAGGCAGCCATTAATATATTTTGACTTTCCTAGTCTTTAGTACAGACTTTGGGGTTTTTTATGAAAAGAGAAACCTGTATTGTGTTATTTAGAGCAGAAGAACAGAAAAGCAGAATGGCTTACTGCTTGTTAAACTCTTTTTTTCTTTTTGCATATTGTCAGTGTAGTATTGGAACAGCCCTGTCAGTATACTCTGTGCGACTAAAAAACACGCAAAAATCTGTACCAGGGAAAGCTGGAGGCTACAACCAGTGATAGAAACTCAGCTACACAATTTAGGTGCCAAATGGCTCCTTAAACCAGGGTTACAGACACCAAAACGGAATGCCTAGTTGTCATTTTTGGGTTAAACAGCTGGAAGGTCCTATTTTTCAATACAGTGGTACCTCAGGTTAAGAACTTAATTCATTCTGGAGGTCTGTTCTTAACCTGAAACTGTTCTTAACCTGAGGTACCACTTTAGCTAATGGGGCCTCCCGCTTTCGCCGTGTGATTTCTGTTCTCATCCTGAAGCCAAGTTCTTAACCTGAGGTACTATTTCTGGGTTAGCGGAGTCTGTAACCTGAAGCGTCTGTAACCCGAGGTACCACTGTACAACTTTTTGGTTCCTGAAATTCAGTGTGATTGTGCAGATAAAATATAACGGATAGAATTCTACAGGATGTGTAACTACTGTGTGAAAACAGTCAAGGTCCACGGATCCCCAGGCATGCACTTCCAGATAGTGGAGACATCGGGTGCCATCCTGGCGCCCAGGCATCTTCACATGGTTGCAAGTGGCCAGGTGCAAAATGTGCCTGGCACCTGGTGAATTTCAAACGCTGGCTACAATCTTTGTGAACCTTGGAAATTTACACGTGTGTTCATTGTGCAGGGTTCATTCTGCTTGTTCTAGGGAAATATTCAGACCACCCAACTTAGTTTGATACTTCCCAAAATTTCAAGCATGTTATTTAATTAAGAGCTAGAAGCTTGATTTTCATATATTTTTTAATGAAGGTTGAGATTGTCAAGATGGTGATTTGTGTCCAGTACCCAGTTATATGAACTGGTGGAGACAATTGAAATGGCCACTTATTCTGGAGCTGACTGGGGTTAATTTTAGAACTGTTCAGGGGTAAGGGGACTGTAGTCATGGCTTGCTTAAACTTCCATAGCTCTTTAACTGGTGTGACTAACTGTGCGGAAAATGCATACTTTTTGATCTGGTGAATAGAATCGCTTCTCTACTGAGACTGGTTGATGCCTTCTAGTCCTCTCTTCTTCTGGCTGCCCCATTGTGTTCCCACTTTCTTGTTGTCTTCCACCCTCACAGTCCTTTTTAGCAACTCATAATAGCCCAGCATTGAGCAGGACATGGGAAAAAGCTAACCAGTTTGCCTGACTCACTCATGTCTGGCCTTCCATAAGCATCAGAACTGAGTTGATTCCAGCTGAGTGCCCATAAAAGGACAGAAAAAACTGAAAGCCTGCCTTGTCTGAGCACTTCCTCTGCATGTAGCACTCTGTTGCTTCACTCTTTGGTGTGCAAAAGAAATGTCTCGCTTTGCGCACAGTCTGCAAAACTTCAGCAGGGATCACACTTCTATGTTGAATTCTCAGTTATAATTGATACAGTAGCCCTTTTACAAGGTACATTTTAATCCTTTCTCTAATTCTCACAACTCTGGGAGATTTGATTTCTGATTTTACAGATAGAGTCAGGAACTCATTGTATTATTTGCCTTATGTCAGTGAGTTTGTGCCTGAGCTGCAATTTGATGACAGAGGTGCAAGGTCAAGACAAGGGGAAATTCTTTGCTTCCATCCCCAGCCCTTCGTGGTGAAAATAGACGTTAATGGAATAAAATAGTGGGATGGAATTCTTAAGCAATACCTACCAATACATTCACTAAGCGGCAGAAGCAGTTGGTGGGCTGGCTGGCTACCGAGCCAGTTCAAACCACTTTGCAGTCCTCCTCCCTCCTCATTTTCAGATATATCACTACAGTGTATCACAATGTTTCGCTGGTGATACATCACAATGTTGAAAAGCAGATATTGCCCAGCCCTAACAGGTGAGATTCAGGTCACCTTGCAGAAGAGAAGTTGGCAATTGTTTTACATCATACTGGAATGTTGAATTGTTATGCCTAGATAAATGTCTTCTGTGTTAACCCAGGTGAGGTTGAGTCCAAGCGGCAGCTGGAAGTCTTCTGATTTTTGGAAATAGTTATCTTGGTAACTTTGGACTAACATGGGTCAGTGTAGCAGTAAGCAACTCTGTAAGGTTTTTTTCCCAAAAAGCTCGGCCACAGGCAGAATTCAAAGGAGCCAAATTTCAGAATTCTGCAGAGCAGCTGGCTACTGCGCCAGTACATAACTGATTGTGGTAACTGATGTTCGCACTGTGCAAATATACTTGTGAGGCAGCATGCTCTACATATATTGGCTCCTTATGTGTATTGTCAAAACTTTGCATATTGTACCAACCTAAGGCATCATATTTTCATTTTGCCTACACCACATAGCCTGCCTTTGGGACCAATGATAAAGCCATCAGCTACAGAATTTTTAACACTTGGTACAATTGCAAACAAACAAGTGGTTTTTTTTAGACTTCTTGCACTGGCAAGTAGTTCTCCTGAAGCAGCTCTTACATTGCTGCTAGGCTATGCACAACTTGGCACACCCCCGAGAATGATCCCTCATGGCTAGCTAAAATTGCAGTCATTTATGTCTCTGTCCCTGTTAACCCCACACTACTCTTCTGTATTGGCATGCTCTATTTATTTGAAGTTTCTCAACCATTTGAGATCTAGGAAGCTGCTTGCAGCTGTGGCTGTCTCTCCACAGCCTATGAGAACAAGGCTCCCTCTCTTCTTTTCCATTCTGGCTCCCATTGGGACTGCCAGTAAAGCTGTTCGCATCTACCAAGCAGATGATTTTAGGGTTTTTGTCCTTGCTTGGAGGACAGAGTTGAGTTATTGGGTAAAGAATTATATTGTATCTTTATTTTTGAGTTTCACGGAAAGTGTCATCAGGCAGAAGCATTCAAGAAAATCAAACTTAGGGGATGGACAAAATTGAGTCCATAAAATTCATTCTAATTATTTTGTAACTCTTGTCTGTTGTGGGGCCAACATGGCAGCCACTGTGACACATGCATATATAACATTCTGGCCAGGTTAAGAAATCTTTTAAGTGAAGAGCGTCTTAAAACTTCATTATCTTACATATCTGTGGAGCAGTCTGTCTCTAGGCATTATTCAGGCTTATGTTAAGACTATCAATTATTTGATCAGTTGGTGGAAATGAGGAGGAATTTTATTCAAAATATATCACATAGGCCAGTCAGCTGCTTTGAAACAAAATATTTGTTTTTGCTTGGGGTTTGTTTGTATCCAGTTTGCCTCCACTATGGAACTTGTTGCCACAAGGGGCGGTAATGGCCACCAGCTTGGATGGTTTTAAAAGAAGATGGGACCAATTCACTGAGGAGAGGGTTATTAATGGTCACTAGCCACAGTGGCTATGCTCTGCCTCCACAGTTTGAGGCTGCAGTGTTTCTGAATACCAGTTGCTGGAAACCACAGGAGGAGAGAATGCTCTTGTGCTCAAATCCTTCTTGTTGGTTTCACTCAGGCATCTGATTGGCCACTGTGAGAGCAGGATGCTGGTCTAGATGAGCCATTGGCCTGATCCAGCAGGCTTTTCTTACATGCCTATGGTTTTCCCTTCCTGTGTATCTGAAGAAGTGTGCATGCACACGTAAGCTCATACCAAGAACTAACTTAGTTGGTCTTTAAGGTGCTACTGGAAGGATTTTTTTTTGTTTTGACCATAAAACCTGTTTCATATGATCATATGGTTCAGACTGAAACCTCCCAGCAATTTTTGATCAGCATTTGTGAGTTGCAAACGTTTTGAGAAGTGTTCTGTGTGAGCCCAGGGTATCAACAACTATTATTTCAAGCAAACATAAAGAGGAGAAAACTTTCCAGATGTCTCCCTACTGGAACTTGATCTAAGCCTCTGCACTCTTGTTGGGTAGCTTGAGATAAAAGTTCATGTTTTTTAGGGAGGTTTAAACCACCAAGAACCTTGCTGGATAAACTACCCTCTGCATTTGCCTTTGCATGTCTATTTTTAGATAGCTGAAGCACATATTAGACAGTATTTTGGGGCCTGATGTCCTGATAGCTGTAAATTTCTATCAATCTTGATGGCATTGGAAGATGATACAGAACACCATTGTACCAGATGTCTGTATTAGAGACTCACAGGATAGTTGAACTGTGATGTTGACATATTTGAGAAGCATAGAACAGAATTTGTTGTGCTCATATTGCCAAATCATTTGGAGGTAGGTGGTAAATGTATATCCGCTTAATGACCTGAGCCTATAGGTATGTTTAGACAGTGGGGGGGGGGCAGTAGTCTACGAATTCCAATGCCTTGCTGGACAACCTATTCTTTCCTTCCTTTGTCTATGCTGAGAGTCTCAGTTCTTCAAAGATTGAAGATGGGGAATTCTTCCCACAGTTGTGTTGTGGTTCTGAGGTGCTCAGTGGAGCTGTAGTGACTGTCATCCTTCCCTCTTCACATCCAAGCTTCCCTTCTGTTGTACTGCCTTTAGGAAGTTTTCGGAACACCTAAAAATGCACTGTGAGATGGATTAACTCCATCCTTCCTCCTGAGGTTGGATGACTCTATGCTATACTTCCAGAGACAAAACCCTGCAAGGTCTTGCAACCCTGAGTTTTGGCTGACTGTTAGGTTTTCTTGCCATGGAGGTGTCCCACTTGCTGCCCCTGCAAGTCAGGGATTGTATTTTTTAAAGAAATTGCTGATAGTAGGAGAGTATTGTGATACATATATATGCTTCCTCATTCACATACACAGGTCCGCTACAAGGAGGAGTTCGAAAAGAATAAAGGGAAGGGCTTCAGCGTGGTGGCTGACACCCCGGAATTGCAGCGAATCAAGAAGACCCAGGATCAGATCAGTAACGTAAGCCACCCTGCATATTCTGTTTTCTGTCTGCATGTATTATACTGTTCAGCTTTGGTTTTCCCCTTGGCAGGTACTGCAGTGGTGCCTCGCAAGACGAAATTAATCCGTTCCGCGAGTCTCTTCGTCTTGCGGTTTTTTCGTCTTGCGAAGCATGGCTATTAGCGGCTTACCGGCTATTAACGGCTTAGCGGCTATTAGCGGCTTAGCAGCTATTAACGGCTTAGCGGCTTTAAGAAAAAGGAAACAAACTCGCAAGAACTCGTAAGACGCCCATAGGGAAATTCGTCTTGCGGAACGACTCAAAAAACAGAAAACCCTTTCGTCTAGCGAGTTTTCGCTTTCAAAATCCCTGCTGCAAACCTCCCAAATTCTATAGTTGTTTTGAAACTGGGCAGTGTTGCAGAATTTTTCTCGCAGCCTTAGCCTTGCTTGTTCTGTACAGCACAGAAAACAATACAGTTAAAGGTATTATCAAAAGTTTCAAATGCTGACAGTGAGTTTGTGTGTTACACAGAAGTGTCTTTTCTCTCTCTCTCTCTCTTTATTGCAAATAGTATAAAAATGCTTGAGCTTTATCATGTTGGAATATAATATAAAAACAGGAAGTATATACACTATTTCAACAATATTTCTTAAGACCATTCAGCATCTTAATTTATATTCTAGAAAGGCTTGGTGCTTTAGAAAATCTAGATTGTACCTATTTCTCAGAACTTGATAAAAGAAGACCACTTTATGCAAAAAGTCTTAATTGTTAACAGCATGTGTTGGTTTTTCCTAAGGAAAAATAAAATAACCACGCTGGTGATCGCTCACTACATTGAATTTTTCTTTGAAACAAAGGAATAGGAAGTGGGTGGGTTTAAGCAGGAACTGTGGACTCAGGTTACTAAATGTCCAGTGTTGCTGAAGAACTGGGTTACATAACTGTTTCCTCCCACATACAACTTAGTAAACAATTTCACCAAGGCATAGAAAGAAAATATCTGGCAAGAAATATAAACTAATTTTTGGATCTTGACTACTTTCTTTTCCTGCAGGCAGAGTAGAATTTGAACTTGTAGTATACAAATGATAGGAATCTTGGAGGCAGTCAGTTCTACCCATGAGAAGAAATGAAGTACTTTTTCTGAGTCAGGTACCATTCTCTGAATAGCCCTAATGTCTCCCAGACCTCTTTCCCTTGAATTTGCCTGTAAATTATTTACCAGCCTCCAGGGGTTTTTTGGCCAGGAGGGCTTGAAATGTTTTTTTTCCCCTCCTGAGGGCTGAACCTTGCTGAACCAACAGCATAGCCTGGAACATTTTTACTGTTTGAGCTCTCACTTCTCCTCCCCTGTGCTCTGAGTGATTTGCAAAATGAGGAAACAGTAGCAGAACTTGACCTGCTTCTCAGAAAAACACCGTCCATGAGACCTTGAACTAAACATCTTGTGACTGTTCCACAACAGGATATAGTAATCAACCATATGTAGCTGAAGAATCAGACTACAGGGATCCATGAATCCAAATTCTCCCATAGGCAAACTGAGTAGCTGTGGCTTAACCCTGCTGTATTGTGTCTCTAGCCAATGCAGGGGTGCCTTCTCGCGCTTAGGATTGTGGGTGCCTGCCACTGCAACACGGCCGCCTGCCGGCTTTTCTCATTGACTTTGTGGGTACCTGGCCCCCTCAGTTATATTATTGTGGGTGCCCAGGCACCCACGGCTCTTATGAGCCAATGCAGGCACATTTCTCCCTCCCACTCTGAGACTGCCTACGTATTGTCATCTTTGGCTGTTTTCCCTCTTGACCTCTGTTCCACCCCCAGCTGCACACAGAGGGCTTCAGCAGCGCAGGCACTGGAGGATTCGAACCAGCTGCTAGCTTTCTTCTATTATGTACTCCTTCCATATGTGTTGGAAGGAATGGGCCCAGCCTTCCCGGCACCTGCTCTTGCTGGAAGCTGTGATGGAATGGGACGGAGACAGCTTGACGCCTTGTAGAGAGCCAGTGGGAAGAGATGACCAGTTTGATTTCCTCTTTCAGGAAAACAGGAAAAATAGTCTTATCTTCTTCCATGGATAATTTATATAGTTTTTAGTACATGGTGTGGTCTACAACTCCTACCACACAACAGTTTTGAGGTTGGTGGGAGATGTTAACCCTAACTATACAGAGCTTCCAAATGAGGTGGAAGAAAATGTTCCAGTTTCTGAATGCACCAATTAACAATGTGACCAGGCACCTGTGACTCTTTATACAGTCAAACCTCGCTTGTCGAACCTAATCCATTCTGGAAGCCCGTTTGGCTTCCGAAATGTTCAACAACCAAGGTGCGGCTTGGCTGCAGGAGCTTCCTGCACTCAAGCGGAAGCTGCATCGGAGGTTTGGCTTCCGAAAAACATTCGAAAACCGGAGCATTTACTTCCAGGTTTTCGGTGTTCGGGAGCCAAAACATTCCAAAACGGAGGCGTCCAGGATCTGAGGTTTGACTGTAGTAGTTACTTATTATTCTCAAAGCCCAGTAAGAGGTTTTATTTCCATTTTACTAAGTGGGTAATGGTGGACAAAGCATGAAATTTCCTGAAGGCCACCCAGTAATTATTTTAATAAGTGAGTTGAACCCATGTACCCCAGTACCAAGCTGTGAGCACCATTTTTCACACTGATTTGGGTGGGTGAGACTGCACTAGGTGACTAAACCGATGGGAGCAGGGTCCTCCCTACAAGGAATTTACATACAGTAGGAGTGAAGAGTTCTGAAGATCAAAAACAAGGAAGTGACAAATGGCATAAAGTAAGCAAGGAGAATGTGAAATATCAAGACTTCCATGGTTAAAATTAGTGTGTGGTGATTTCTTCTGTTTAATCCTCGCTGCAAAATACTTTTTTTGAGGTCTGTTGACTAATCTGGCCTTAATAATTTGCTTTGGCCATCTGGCGTGAGCTGGCGCTCTGGGGGTTAACTCGGGGGGGGGGGAGCCCTGTAGGATGAGTTTAATCCCACAGGAATTCCCTTCCCAGGCCCTCTGCTCCACAGTCTCTTTTGCCAGACACACTTTGAGCTTTTAAGTACAGTAATTGCCATTTTCTGCTTTTTCCCCTCTTCGGTTGCAGACTCAGTTCTGTGCCCTCTTGGCTGCAAACCTCCCAGGTTTGCAATTGGATGTGTGTCTTGGGAAAGGGCTTGTCTGATGCTTATAGCAAAACCCAGTTTGGCCTACACTCCTTAGAGAAACCTGCGGAAGCAACAAAACCACATGTGGGTCTGTCTCTGTAGATTCCAGCTTGTTTGCATGATCCTTAAGAGAGCCAGATACCTTGGAAAGGCTTTCCCCATCCTGTTAGGTGGATTTTTTGTTTTTTTTAAAGGAGGCAGTGGGCCACTGCTATATAAAGAGAAGTTAAAGAATGGCTGTGTATATTCCTATAATGGCAGCAAAGATAATCTTTAATAAAATGTGAGTGGTGCCTGGCTAATACCTCTGAACCCCAAAAGCTGTGGAAAGTATATATCCACATGATGGGATGAGGTTTTGATCCTTATGCTCCCTAATCAAGCAGAGGATGCTCACCCAAATAAAGGCTCAGATCTATCCCTGCACAAAATGTGCCCTTATTCCACCTCCTTTACTCTTACCGCTTCAGGGACCGTGTTGCTATGGAGGAAGATGAGGTATAACATGTAATGGGTTAGAGAGTTGTTAGAGTTGTGACCGCAGATATGATCACATGTAGGGAATTTGCAGCCAGACTTTGCCCTTGCTAAACACAACTGGAGATAGAGGACTGTTACCAATAGCAACCTTTCTTCAGCAGTGCAGGGTTTTCCCAAACGTTTATGATATAGCTAGCTTCCTGTATGGCTGTGGGCATGCCGTAGACTGTAATGAGCATATCTTTCAACATAGAGAACCATACCCTCATCAATGAGTATTGTTTTTTATGCGGAGCTGCTCTGAGGTTGTGTTGGCGTTTGCTGTAGCAGGCCTTGCCAGCAGAGCAGAGATGGGGGACCTCCAGCACACAGGCCATTTCCCTCCAACCATGCCCACATGTCAATCAGCTGACATCCCTGAGTGATCATGCTGGGTGCTGCTTCAGCAGCATATTTCCTGAAGGGAAATATCCTTGCCCCCCCCCCCCCATCAGCATTGACACATGGGTAACCTGTCAAAGTTTGCTTGCGGGTTGGGGAGAGGGAGCGATTTGGTCCACCAGGCCACAAAAGTTCCTCATGTCTGAAGTAGAGGGTTGGTAGAGGGGTGCTTTGACTTTTAAGCATCTATTGAAAACTCTGTTATTCAGACAGGCCTTTGAAACATTAGTTTCTTTTTCCCAACCAGTTTTTTTTAATGCTTTATCAATGTTACTGCAATTCTATATGCTGTATACCACCTTGCTGCATTTTATAAATATTTAAATCAAAACACTCAGATGGGCTTCTTCCCAGGTAGAAAACTCAAGTTCCTCACTGCTTTAGGGCCCAACTTTTCTCACTTTAGAAATTGGGGACTGACCTTAATTATTGAAAAAGTTGTAATTTTATGTTGGACAGAGTGCCTCAGATTTTGAGTGGGCAGCATGGGCTCTGGTGTTGCCCCTTGCTTGTCGGTAGGCTCTGGCAGGTTTGCCTGGTGGTGGTGGTGGTAGCCATGCTGCAAGTTACACTAGATGGCTGGGTTTACTGTATTGGCTTGAATATAAGCCACACCGGCATATAAGCTGCACCCTTAAAATTCAAGGCTTATTTGCAGGTGCGGCCACCAAGCCAGTGCCGATGTTCAGCGACCCGCTCTCCAAGCTGGTGCTAGCCGCCCCTGTTCAGGGTGGTAGTGCCGGGAGGTGGGAGCAGAGTGCGCTCAGAATCGAGTGCCGGCACCGGCTTGGGGAGCTGGGTGCCCATCTCCTAGCTGCTTGGCAGTGCACGTGCTCCCTAGCTGCTTGGCCATGGGGGGGGGGGAGTGGCTCGTCCGCCTCCCAGCTGCTTGGCCGTGCGTGCGCTCCCTAGCTGCTTGGCCTGCGCACGCTCCCCCTCTCCGCCAAGCAGCTAGGGAGTGCACACGCTCCCCAGCTGCTTTCAGAAGCATATGGTAAAAAGTTGCAAATATAAGACACACTTTAACTTTTCAGTGGAAAAAATGTGGCTTATATTCAGGCCAATACGGTACCTATTTTAATATCCCACAATGCCCTAGACTCTAGGGGTGAGGAACTTCTGACCCTTTAAGCTATCAGACATGGCCCACAAAGCCATTTTACAAAAATGCCCATCTGCCACCAGCTGACGTCACTCAATCCAGATGATATCATTGGCGGGGGGGCACAGGATTTTATTCTGAATTCACTGTGTACACTAGTTCCCTTGCTGGGAACAGTAATGCACAGCTAAAGCATCAAGATTTAACTTCAGTTTATAAGCTGATGAGCAGGGGTTAAAGCAGGGGTAGGCAACCTAAGGCCCATGGGCTGGATGTGGCCCAATCGCCTTCTCAATCCAGCCTGCAGACGGTCCGGGAATCAGTGTGTTTTTACATGAGTAGAATGTGTGCTTTTATTTAAAATGCATCTCTGGGTCATTTGTGGGGCATAGGAATTCATTTCCCCCCCCCCCCAAAAAAAATATAGTCCGGCCCGCCACATGGTCTGAGGGACGGTGGACCGGACCACAGCTGAAAATGGTTGCTGACCCCTGGGTTAAAGCTTGCTCAGCATTTTGGCTGTGTGCCACTATTCCCCTGCTGGAGTTTGGTGCATGTACCCAAAGCTCATGACAGGGTCGCTTGAAAGCCCTTTTCAGACTGTCCTGTGTTGCTCTTTTAAACCTCTGGTTTTCAGACATTTAAGAGCAGTTCTGGGCTGCTTGCAAAAGACCTTTCAAGCAGCTCGATGCCACATTTTGAAGTCCGGGGCTTCAAAGTACAGCGTTGCCTGATGTCACTTACATCATGTGGTTTTCAGGAGGGCAGTGGGGAGATAAAGATCTGACCCACCAGCCAAAAATGGGTCCCCAGACCTGCTGTAAAGTGACACTACATTGGGGAAAATGCAAATGGTGGCTAGACACTATAGTGCTGTTTGAAGTGCTAGGCCTGTAAAATTAAATGGAGGGCCAGGGGCAGGCATGGGTAGCAGGCCCTGGACGTTGCCCAAGGATGTTGACGCTGGCCCTTGCCCTGCATCTTCAGGTAGTAGGTGTTTAATGTCTGTACATCAAAAGCAGCTAAGATGCAGGAGCAAGTAACCAACAGTAGTGATGGCTTTGGTATTCCTGATTGTAGAATTTCTGTCTTACATCTACTGGATAAAAAAGCAGCTGAAATGTCTGGAGGGAGAGCCTAGCACTGAGCTTGGCGGTATGTGCCAAGCCATTCCTTTGCTTGTACTCTCCAGCCACAGGAGAAGGGGGAGGTAACAGTTCACAGTAAGTGAAGTACTAGTTGTTCACTGCCACCTTCTGGTTTATATGTAGTGCTGCAGTGACTTCTCAGATGGGGAGGGAGGTTGAAGGGGGCGTTTCTGAAGAGAGAATGATAGGACTATATTACTGAGCCTTCCACCCTTGGGATTATCAGTTCATTCACTTGCAGCTGCCAGTTTACCATTCACAACCACTGAGTTTTATCTGGAATACTAGAGAGAGGGCTGAAAGCAGTGGAGACTGGGGTGGGGGTGGGGGGAGAAGCCTTGCATTGTAAGAACTTTATAGACCAGGCAGAAAGGCACCTTCTGATTGTGTGGAGAATATATTAAACAACACGAAAACTTTCACACTATGTGTGCTATTGGTGCTGCTCTAATATTTTCTTCCCCTTCCTCTGCAGATAAAGTACCATGAAGAGTTTGAGAAGAGCAGGATGGGTGCACCTGGTGGAGAGGGAGGCGAATCGGAACGCCAGAACTCCCAGGAGGGCGCCAACTACAGGAGGCCAGTGGAGCAGCAGCCACCAGCACACCAGCAACCTCATCATGTCCAACCAAGTACCCCTGGTAATAAGTTGTGCTGGAGAAAAGGGGTTGGGAAAATACCAGCAATCCACCCTACATACTTGAATGGGAGGGAAATCCAACAGTTTGACTCTGTTCACTGTGTGATGATAACATAGTGCCTTTGTAAGGACCTATTAGAATGATTGAATTGCTTTTCTGATCAGGAAAATTCCATGGCAGTTAAGGAGATGGAGGGTGGGGCTTACGCTGAAGGTAGAATCAAAGTAGACTGAAAGGTAAAGCAGACATTACCGGAAAGAGAATATTCCAAGTCATGTCGGGTATTGTAGCTATCCATCTGCAGCTTCTTCAAATGTACTATGCAACTGTGAATTGTAGTCCTAGCCAAATGTGGACAGCTGACAGAGTAATTGAGGGCTGAGAGTCTGAAATGAAAGAAACCACTTTAGACTAGGTCTGTCAGTATTGTGTGAGATCTCTGGGGTAGGTGTATCTGCAGATGTGTGGGAAAGTATTAGGAGAAACCATTAATTCAAGAGACTACAGAAGAATGTGGAAGTGCTGAAAGTAACAAATTACAAGTGAAAATTGTCTGGACTCGCCAGTGTGGTGTAGTGTTTAAGAGCGGTAGTCTCGTAATCTGGGGAACCGGGTTTGCATCTCCGCTCCTCCACATGCAGCTGCTGGGTGACCTTGGGCCAGTCACACTTCTCTGAAGTCTCTCAGCCCCACTCACCTCACAGAGTGTTTGTTGTGAGGGAGGAAGGGAAAGGAGAATGTTAGCCGCTTTGAAACTCCTTAAAGGGAGTGAAAGGCGGGATATCAAATCCAAACTCTTCTTCTTCTTTCCTTTATTGAATTTATAGTTAGGCTATTTTATGATTATGCATTTAATAGCATGTTTTATGAGTGTTAGAATTTAGTATTTGTTAAAATTCATTCAAGGTTTGTTAGAGAATAACTTGATTGAATTTGATAGCATTTTGTTCAAGGAACAGGCAGGCTAAGATAGCTACTTGAACATTTTCTGGACCTTAGCAGCAAAATACAGAGTTCCATGTTCCAAAGGTAAACTAAAAAAGGGGCAACACTGTGTGCTTTGCAAAGATAAAACAGTGATTTCTGCAACAAGAAGATGCCAAACTGCAGTCACTTCCAAACAAGGTGCAGAAAGTTCTTGAGTGAAAAGGAACCCAACTAGTTTTTTCCACCAAAGCTAGTAAAGGCCTAGGAGGGAAGGCGGGGGGAAGCTCTTATGCTGTACCAGATTTATGTCTGGACAGTGGCTGTCAAATATTTCTACCTGTAACATTTACTCACTGCAGATTTACTCACCTGCAAAAATTCTGCATTGTTTCCTAAGGGCCTGAGGCAGGTTCTGCAGTTTCAATCTGGTCAATAGACAATTAACAGTAATCTTTGTGTCCCACAGTTTACCACCACCAGCCACCAGCACAACCAGCCTCTCAGTCTTACAGCTACAAGGAACCAGCAGCACCTGTCTCAATACAGCGTAACGCCCCATCTAGCGGAGGGGTAAGTGTGATCTAGGAAGAAGGAAAGTAGCCAGTCATCAGCTGACAGTTGTGGGAGGAAGGAAGAAATGAAACTGAAATGTTAATTAAACCTGGCCTTTTGCAGAAGTCTGCCTGCCTGCCTGCCTGCATAGACATACACACACACACACACACACGGATGCAAAAAGTACTATGTACTCTGATATACGTAGCCTGGCTCTTCCCTGTGAAATGTTCCATCTCTAAGGTTGAGTATTGGGGAAGGCAGGAAAAAGTGTGCAAGCGTATATATAGCAGATGTAATCTGATTGGAAGTGAACAAAGTGCTTTACAGGTGCATTTGTAGGAAACCATGTAAAACAGGCCAAGAGATGGCAGTATCCTACCCTGAGCTGCCTGTTGGCTCTATGACTCTGCCCTATACTGATCTGAAGCCACTGTTACACCTCGGTTTCCAGCCATTGAAACATTGTCTTTACAATGATGTGGCTGGAAAGGATCCTAAGATAAGTTTTAAGTCCAGCCCTGTGTGTCAAGGTAAGATCCTTTGACCAAATCCCATCATACGTTGCAGATCAACTCACAGAACAGCATTCCATAAACCTAACCTGTGGAACAGATGGTTCCTGACCTTCCTTCAGTCTTGCTATGTATTGCATGTAATTAGTTTTATATCCCGTTCTGTTAAGCCATCCTGGAAATGCCAGTTGACCACTGAAGGGGAAGGGTATAAATTTTAGAAATAAACTTGTAAAGCAGCAGGTTGGTGTTAACTCGGATTGTGCCACATGCCAGCATCAAACCTAAGTTTTTGTTGCCACATTTGTGTGTGTTTGCATACATGCATGCAAAAGATCATAAAGCATGGCTGCTGGAGCACTCTAGGTCTAGGCTACTACCAGCAGCTTGGAACAGTGATTTAAGAGATCAGGGCTGCAAAATGCCTGCTAAAAAAATAAGGTGGGATGTACCTTTCTGTTGGGATTCAGGAGCCACGAGTTTTGGAGGTCCAGTGTACTTAAAGGGTGGGCGAGGAGCCCCCAAAGTCACTGAACTCTAATCCATCCCTGCTCTTTTCTTCCCCGCCCCAGAAGCGGTTCCGTGCAGTCTACGATTACAACGCAGCCGATGAGGACGAGGTCTCCTTCCAGGACGGTGACACCATAATCAATGTTCAGCAGATTGATGACGGCTGGATGTATGGCACCGTTGAGCGGACCGGTGACACAGGCATGCTTCCAGCCAACTATGTGGAGGCTATATGAGCTCCACTCGGGTGCCACCCTGAAAGCAAGCAGGGGGAGGGCTCTTGTGTGCTTCTTGTTCCATTATCCCTTCTCTGCTGTCTTGTCACACATCAGTTATTTTGTTCCGAACCTCTGACATGGCCATTTAAAAAAAAATCTTCTGCCAACATAGCCTTGTTTTGGAGGCATTTGAACTTGGGGTGGGTGTCTTTTTTACTATCAAAGATCAATTGTCTTTCCATCCTCTCCCGCAGCTTTCATGAAGCATGGCACTGTGCCCTCCTCCTTCCCTAGGGACCTGCCCTTTTGGGAATTGATTTTGATGCCGATTGAAATGTGCACAACTTAACCAAACTGCTATGTGGAACCAGAATTCGTGTAGGGAGGCCCAGGGGCAGGAACCACTGCCATGCTTCCTTTTGGGAGAGTGGAGCTTTGAGTAACTTGCGCAAGTCTCTGATCATTCCCATTGAAAAAAATTGTCCAAGGCCTCTGTTTGCATGTCGACTCTTGCTCATTAATTTTCCTTTCTATAAATCTTTATCAGCTGGAAATAAGTCAAACCATTTGTTAAAAGCAGGAGAGCTTTTGGAGTCAAAAGGAACCAGCGCATCTGTCATAACTAGAAGGGAGATGAAAGCGAAAGCAGTAGCTGGTGCAGAGGTACAGAAGGGGAGGTTTGGGAGGAAAATAATAATTCTATCCAGGACTCTTGGATGCCGTGTCTTAATAAGAGTGTACATTTAATATTATAGGCTTAAT
Source organism: Podarcis muralis (assembly GCF_964188315.1). Lineage (NCBI taxonomy): Eukaryota > Metazoa > Chordata > Lepidosauria > Squamata > Lacertidae > Podarcis > Podarcis muralis. Next base: position 36,902,330 of record NC_135667.1, on the reverse strand, counting down.
ATTATAGGGCATGAGGAAAACATGCACCCTGCATTCCTGGGGAAAATTAGTTTGGAGTAGAATGTGCACAGGACCTAAACTGTTGCCCAAGTTTCTGCAGCTAAGGGATACTACTCTGCACAGCTTAATTTGGTGCTACCCCTTGAGTTGAGAGTGTTTGAGGAGGAAGAGAAGCATATTCTAGATGCTTCTGACCATTCCTGCTGCCCTCCTCACCACCCCAAAAGTAGCTTCAAGTAAACTTTTGAACTGGCCTATGCAAGACTCCCCTAGCTTAATGCCTGCAAATAGTCATTTCTCGCAGATTCCTGGTGTTTATCAATGCCCTTCCCGCTGTTTTTGTAGAATTCCAAATTCTGTTGACACCTAACCTGTAGAGAGGCAGGTGGGCACTCCTCGGAGTAACCTTGACTACAGTAGCCTTGGGCAAGAAGAATCCCAGTTACTGTGGAGATGTAAGCATAGGGACCAATTGCTCCTTGCTTTGGGGAGTATTCATGGGGCTCTTACTGAAGGCAGATCCGTATGTGGAGCTTTTCTCCTGAACCCACATTCCTGTCAGCCCAAAGGCAGACTTGCAGAAAGCATCATCTCCCTTTCTTGTACTTTTTGAGCCAAGCAATGTTTACAATCCTTCCTCCTCTTTCTACTGCCCCCCAAGCCAGCCTGGCAATTGGATGAAGGGATCAGGGGAACTACTGCCTTGCACTAGAAACATACCTCTTCCTCCCCCTCAAGATGCTGTTGCTGGCTTGGGATAGTCTCATGGACCAAAAGCAAATTCTTTGGAGTGTTGCTGTCAGTATAGCAGGGAACTACGATATAACTGGAAATTTATAGGGCTGTGCTGGTGTGATGGAAGAGCAAAGGCTGAGCTCCTCTAAGCAGGAGTAAGATTCTTGAAAGTCATCCTTCTCCGCATATTGATTGCTGCTTCTCCTGTTACTTTTAAAGAAGTGCAGTGACTCCCCGAGGTCACTTCTGTGTTGGGACAGAAGGCAAATCCAGTTAAATAATAAACAGCCAGCAGCCATGCGGTGCAACAAACCCTTAAAAGTAGGTCTTAGAGCCTGTGTCTAATAACTCATTTAGCTGTGATGTGATTGCAAAGCTCTGCCTATGGAAGAGGCCTCTGGAAAACATCTGGTGTCTTTAAATCTAACATGAGAGAAGTGGCTCTAAGCCACTTTATTTGGTAGTTGTCTCTTACTGGGATAACTGAAATGTTTGGCAAGTGGACCTCCGGAGGCACACTTCTTACCTTTTCGTTTTTAAGAACGCCCATCAGAGGCACATACAGAGAGAGAGGTGCTCAGTCCACTGAATCCTCTGGTGGTTTTTAGTCGTCGCCTCTCAAGCACCTGGAAAGTACAAGGACCAAGTTCAAAGACACGTGTCGCCCTCACACATTCTCCCATTCCAGTGCTGTTTGCATGTATGTGCTCTTCCTTTCCCCTTTCCTCCCCTTCTGTGCATAGAGGCATATCAGGACCTTGCCTTTCCCTCTTGCCCGTGGACTTTGTGGTACAGAGAGAACATACATATGCAACGTTAAAAGCACGAGCTTAAGTCTCTTTACAAGAGGTGTGAAATAGGCTTACGTTAAGCAAGAGTTAAGGAGAACTTGCCTGCTCAATGTTTAGGCCCCTGAAGTTTGAAAGCAAAGGGATGCTACATTTCGTCATTCCCAAAGTACTCTTGCATATCTTCGTGACTGGTGGAGTACCGCACACTAGTGATTTGTAGCTAAATCTCTCAGGAGGGTTTTTAATCCCTTTGGGGCTCCCTATCCAAGTTTAAAATGATGATGTTCCTGCACACCCCTCAGATCAGTGGCAGAAATAATGACCAAATCATTCTTTTCATAAAGTCATAGAAGCACAAACATTTTAGCATATTTTCTCAAAAATAAAAAGCCCTAGTCCCTACTTTTCCTTTGCACTAGTGATTAAAGGGAGGAGGGTTTTGGTCTCCTCTTCACCATATCCATGTCCCAGAGAGATCCATTTGTAGAAATGAAAAGGTCAACAAGAATGGTGACAGGTTTTTCTATAACGCAACCATTTTTAGAGGGATACAGGTGTCTAGGGACCACCTAATCTTAGGGTGAACTTTCTAAAGGTGCCAACAAGAATGACTGATGGGTGAAGAGAAATCACATTCTTCTTGGTGCTAAGACAGAAGCACAACCGTAGTACTGGCTGATTTCCTAACTGAAAAAGACAAAATCATGTATAGACAATCCTTAAGAGGACAGCTTTTTGTGAGGAAGATACAAAAATAACGTAATGTGAATAAATATTTTTAGAGGACCAAATAAAGTTACAATAAAATACTCTCTCATTATTTTATAAAACTCCTAGTCTTTTCAACCCTGCCCTGGGAGAAATGGTTTCTCACTGCTTGATTTATTTTTTTTCTGCCTTCTTTATGCACTTTTGCCTTTTCCCCCAATAGCACCTAAACCTGTATTTAAATAAAATGTTAAAAAAGAAAGAAAAACAGCTAACTTGCATCTGTGTAGCCATTTTTATTCATGTCAAGTCTCTTGTACATTGTAGCTTTTCAAATAAGATTTCAGTGTCTGAACTTAGAATGATTTTTTTTCCTTTGGAGTATATTTTGGGGTTTTCATCTGTTCTTTGTGTATTTCTTCTTTGTGGGCTTGCACGCCCTCTCCAAAAGTCATTTGGCCTTTTTCAATGGCACCATAGAATCAAATGTAGTACCAGTTCTCTTCTGGTTGATGCCAATTTGAAAATAAAAGTATAATTTTTACTGCTGACTGATTTTTGGTGGTCTTTGATAGTTTTCTCTTTCCTTTGGTAGAAATGGGAAATAAACTTACATTCAGAATGCTGTAAGAAGTGACCTGCCTTCAAAATGTAAAGCAACCTATCTATAGGGCAAGTAGTCATATAAACAGACCAAAGTTGGGTAGATTTCCCTGTACAGAGAGTGACCAAACCATGATTTAGCTGCCCTTTGAAGGGTTTGGCCCCTCTCACATCCTCATCTTGTGCACTTGCTCCCAACTGTACTTCCTGGTACAGACAAACCATAGTTTGCCTACAAAAGAGAATTGTAATCCCAATTCACATCACAGCGATTTGCTTGATAGCCTAAGTCAAGATAATGCAGTCATAACCTTTTGCTCACTGTCCTGTTGTTCCCTGATATAATTTATTTCTACAATGAAGCCACAGCTGTACTCCATAAGACACTGGGTTTTACTCCCCAGATTAAGAAAGTCTGCTTAATAAACTCACACCCCCCCCCCCCGCAAAGGATGGCTTAAGAGGGAGGATGTGCTGGTCATCCCAAAATTCCACTCTGAAAGTAACGAGGGAAGGATAGCTTGAAGCCTGGTGTAAAGGGGCTGTGTCTTATCCTGTAGCTAAAGTACTTGGTAGTGCTGACCAAAGAGAGATGGAACAGGTCTGGGAACCAAAGAAAGAGCAAAAAGCAAGGAAGATGGAGGATGAAACTGACTACACTGAGTGTATGCAAAAACAGCTGAAGTATAAAAGCATTAAAAATAGTATTTCTACCTATACACATTCAAATTTAAAATATACATTCCCATATCCAAATCACTGAGTAATTTTAATCTACATTGCATCTAGGGTGTTTGCATTTCCCAATTTCTAGCTCCTTTTCTTTGAAATTTTTTTTAGAGAGTTTTCAGATTATATTTCTGTAGCATCATAAACTTCATTGCTTACACCACAGCAACTCCAAGGGGCTGAACACTAGGCACACTTTCTCCTGTCATGTTAGAGAATCTAAAGCAATCAATCTTGACCACCAAAAGCCAGGGATTCTGATGCTGAAAAGCAGGTTGGAGGAGAGAAGTATAGAGCTAGCACTAGAAGACTAGTATGTGGGTGGGAGGGCAGTGGGATTGCTGAAATCAGACCCCATTTTTGGTACTGGAGGTCTGGATGCAAATGCCATAATGTAGGGAAGGGCTTAAATACAAGCTCCTACCCCTAACATGGCCTAGCACTGGCTAAAGAGAGTAGCCAGGACTTGGGAAACAAAAACCAAGTAATGAAAGTAAGAATACAGTAAATTACTTCAGCAGGGCAAGTCTACTGCATTTAGCCTAAAACACAGGAAAAGATAAGCAGATTCAAGTTTGATCAATGTTTGGAGTCCAGTGAAAGCCCAGCATAAGTGGGATATACCGTATTTTTTGCTCTATAAGACTCACTTTTTCCCTCCTAAAAAGTAAGGGGAAATGTGTGTGCGTCTTACGGAGCGAATGCAGGCTGCGCGGCTAAGCTAGAAGCCAGAACAGCAAGAGGGATTGCTGCTTTCACTGCACAGCGATCCCTCTTGCTGTTCTGGCTTCTGAGATTCAGAATATTTTTTTCTTGTTTTCCTCCTCCAAAAACTAGGTGCGTCTTGTGGTCTGGTGCATCTTATAGAGCGAAAAATACGGTAATACTCGTATTTTCCATAGAACCGTAACTTTCCTCTGTGAGCATTAACTGCTAATTCAGGTTCATAGGAAAGCATGCAAGGTTGTGTTTTCCTTCAGGTTTCCAGGACGGCACAATTTTCATACAAATGGCACTATGGTCCTACGTCTTTTCTGCCATATAATGAACCCCTTCTTGGCTCAGGCATGTTTTCACCTGTCCTACACCTAACATCAAGCCAGTAAGATGAATGGCGATAAAATACGGGAGATGCAGACTGTAAGAAGACCAATTTCTACAATTAATATTCCATAAAATGACTGCCGTACATCGGACAAAGCTATCTTAACTAAAAGCATCTTCATCTTCAGTAGCCACTTAAACATCGTGACACAAGGAGCCTGTTAAATTTCAGTTTGTAACTGAATCCAGAGGGCTGCAGCTGCCACACTAAAGGCTTATTTCCTAGTTACAGTGTAGCCCTTAGCAGTGCCCTATCTGTGGAGCACAGGTGCCAGGCAGGGGTATATGGAGCAAGGTGGTCTCTTAGGTCACCTGGAAGTTGTTTAGGGCTTTAAATATTACAAGCAAAACTTTGACGTGTACCCAATAGCATACTGAGAGCCAAGCTAGTCCCTGCAGCAGAGGTGCTACATTAGGCATCCCCAACCTGTGACCCTCCAGATGTTTTGGCCTACAACTCCCATGATCCCTAGCTAACAGGACCAGTGGTCAGGGATGATGGGAATTTTAGTCCAAAAGATCTGGAGGGCCGAAGGTTGGGGGTGCCTGTGCTACATGATGTCAACAGAATGCCCCAGTCAACAACCTAGCAGCTGCATTCTGAATCAGATGCAACTTCTGGATGGAGCTCCACATGGAGTCCATTGCAGTAATCCAGTAATGAGGTTACCCAGTGCCAGGACCTCACTGGCGAAGTGATCTCAGGAAAAGGCATCCATAGCTGTTTTACCAACCAAAGCTGGTAAAAGGCACTTCCAGCCACAGAGGTCACCGGTGACAGAAACAGATTCAAGCCCCCCCCCCAAACTATGTACCCGTTCCTTCAGAGGGAATACGTCACTGCCTTGAAACAGGTATCTAACCATACGTCACTGCCTTGAAACAGGTATCTAACCAGCACAGGAACCACTCACAAAGCCTCAGTCTTGTCAGGGTTTAAATTCAATTTATTGGCCCTTACCCAGTGCACTACTGTGCCCAGACAGTGGTCCACACCAGAATCTGATCATTGCCGCAAATCCCCTAATGACCACTCCTGATGGCTTCATTAAGTTGTTAAATAGCACTGGGGACAAAAGCATTTCCTTCAGTGCTGCTCTCTGGATCCCAAACTCCAGGAAGGGCCAGAACTACTACAGAATCCAGCACCCATCCTAAAGAGCCCAGTGGTATCAAAGGCAGCAGAGAGATCAAGCAGAAAGGCAAGGCCATATTCCTCTTGTATTTTCTGCTTGCATGCTATGCCTGATTTCTGATCCTTTAGACCAGGAGTGGGGAACCACTGGTCTATGGGCCAATCTCAGCCAACCAAAGGGCCCAATTTGGCCCACAAAGCCACTTCCCCCCACCCACACCCACCTGACAAACAGCTGACATCGCCAGTGATGGGAACAGACAAGGTAAAACAATCCTGGGTTTTCTTTTGCCATGTGAGGGAGACTTCAGCCTCATGTGGCCAATGCTTGAAGAAGCCCTTTGCCAGCTCTGTGCCTGAGCCTTCACAAATTCACTGAATCCAGGGCAGGCAACACCACTTTAAGTTCCCATATGTCTGGCAATCAGCAAAGGTTTTTGACCGGTGGTGAGACAACCTGCCTGTCAACCATGTGGCATTCTAATGATGCCATGTGATTGACAGGTGGATAGTCCCGCCCACCTGTGAAAGTTAGCCCACAAGGTGGGGACAAACGAAAGGTTTCTTATCCCTGTTTTAGCTCAGCTGCCACCAATGTTCTGCAAGCTTTCACAGGCACTTGCTAGGCCATTTGGGGTTTTTGATTTCCCTCCCCACTTTTATCTACATAAACTTCTGCACACTTATTAAGTGCCCTAATTATATAGAATTATATATAAACGTCTTTCCTTCTGCAGTGTTGGATGGCAGGTTGAGAGGAGTTCCCTACCAGGACAGACTTTACTCGTGTGCTCAAGACATCGATTCCATAAAACATATTTTGTTGCACTGTGCAAAATATGAGCAAGCCAGGGCTGAACTGATATTACGCTTGCTGGTACCTTTCCCGGGAAAATCAGAGGCTCACTATGTCAGGTTCCTATTGGAAGACCGGACAAATGCTAGAACATTAGCAGTGGCCAAGTTTTTGTCGGTGGTTGCAAGAACCAATGATCCCTATATTCTGAACGAAATGCTTGTTTAACCCGGAGGTAGGCTGTATGAATTGTGTATTGCTTTGTAACAATTTGTTGGGTCTCTGGACCGTAATAAAGGTTGATGATGATGATGATGATAATATAGAAACCACTCCCTTATCTTTTGGGAGGGGACCATTTTGCTTCCAACAGTTCACTGTTAAGAGGGAAGTATATTAAAGGTTGTTATTTCTAGAGTATATTCAGCCAGCATTTTAAAATTCCGCCCACTTAAGAAAATAACAGCAATCCAGTGCCTTCTTGGGGGGGGGGGGGCAGAGAAACGACTTAGATGATCTGGCAGTCAAAAAGATTGCTGTTTTCAAAGACTACTAAATCTTAGTAATGATGGATCAATAAGGCACCAAGAAGCATCTCTTCTGCAACCTTGTCAAGTAGAGCCCTCCAGCCATCAACCATTCTGTGGCATCCTGAACGCTGCACCACGAGGACAGAAAAGTTACTAATACTGTCCTGATAAACGGAAATGTTAGTTTGGAAAGCAACAAAATTAAAGACCACTTTCCAAGGTCAACATCAGTATCCGATCTGGGAGATCATGCCTTCCCAGTTCCAGACCTCAAGATCCCATCCAGCTGTTTTTTTGCCATCTAACTTCAGGTTACCTTGTGCAACAAAAATAGGGGTTAAATTCTGGAGGGCATCAGAATACAAATCTAGATTCTTTGTTCATGCACGTACACGCAGGGCGAGTTGACTTCAACGGTGATTTAACTATGCTTCATTTTCTCTGCATTGTGGCTGGCATTCCTGCCAGATTCCTGATATTTTGAATAAATCTGCAGTGGATATCAGAGAATCCTTGCTGTTAGGCACAAGAAGCTGGCATCTTGGTTACATTCTCATAGATTCTACACACACACACCCATTTTTGTCTTTTTCTCCATCTACCTCCCCTGAAGAAAAAGACAGCTCTGTTTCATCTGGCAGCATCATTCTGTCCTGTTAGATGCTGATGTGCGTGCAGGCAGGCAGGCAGGCAGGCAGGCAGGCAGGCAGGCAGGCAGGCAGGCAGGCAGGCAGGCACCCCTGCAATTACCTTGCCTCAGTCTAAACCCCTCCCTTCCTCTGCACCAGCTGTCTGTCTCTCTCCATCTCCCTCTCTCCCTCCCCTCCAGCCTCCGATTCCAGGCAGCACCATCGCTGTCCCCATTTCCCCCTCCATCACCATGTTGGACATTTTCATCCTCATGTTTTTTGCCATTATCGGCCTGGTTGTTTTATCCTACATCATCTATATGTTGTAGAATCTCCAGCCACGCCACCAGCAAAGCCTATGGAGGGCGGCCAAGCAAGGAGACTGCTTTTCTCGATTCACGCTGTTATCTCAGCAATACTGCAGGTGGGAATTCTGATTTATGGTTAGCAAAGCTCTGTCGTATTTGAAAACCACACTGTTAAATCTGTGCTGTGGGGGTGGGTGGTGGGCGGGAGGCAGTAGACTGCATAGAGGAATAAATGGTGTGTGTTTGTGTGTGTATGAAAAACTCTCTTCTGCCATCACTAAATAATATCCATCATCTGATCTTTCTGCGGATAGAAAGCTGTGTGCCTTCTGCATTTTGCTGAGCAAAATGCATTAAGAAAAGAAAAATGCCCTTTCCTCTGTTTAAGAATCATTTATGGGTCTTTATAGCTGCTCAATGTGATGTTTGTGATAAGGGCTCTGGGCTGAAGAAAGTACAGAAGCATTGGTAACACCTCTTGTGACATTTACTCTGCTTTTAAGAAGCAACGGGTAGCATTGAGTGCTTTGGAACTGTGTTTGGTAAATAAGGTGCCTGCTTGCTACCAGTCCATGTGTATTTATATCCACATCCTTTTTCTTCCTTCCTTTTCTTGCCTTAATGGGGGTTTTCTACAGATGGGAGAAACCACCTTGGAGGAGATCTCAGCGGCGTGGTCCTCTAGAGTTCTTCCAGAGAATAGAGTTCTTCCAGAGCATTCTCGAGAAAGGTTAACCCTTTGCACGACCAAATGGCAAAGAGAAGAATGATTCAGCCCAACGCCCTGAAGATGCCCCTTGAGATTTCAAAGGATTTGGGCTGGAATTGCAACGGGAACAAGAAGGGAACAAGGCCAGGGGTGGACAAAAATGGACAGCAAGAGAAAGGTGACTGAAAGGTTCTAAGAGGAAAAAGGGGTAAAGCTATTGCTTGGACTACCCTACTGTTGTTGTTTTTTTAAAAAAGAGCTTTTCTATATGTGAAAATATGCAGCCTTTGAATGGAAAAAATAGTATTTTCTTTCATTTGTAAGTTCTGGGTTTGTTTGTTTTTTAGTAAAAAGGAATCTGGGAAAATATGGATTTCTAAAGGCCAAATGGTGGCAGGGCTGGGGGGAGAGACACAGATGGATAACCAAACGTATTCTAGCTAATGTTTGTCATGCTAAGGTCCCAATATGGACAACACAGTCTCTGTGCAGAAATGGGTTTTGGCATGGACATCATCTATCAGGTGGAGAAGGGTTGGGGCAGCACACCCAGCAGCTCAGTAGTATATTCAAAACACCCCACATTTCCCTGTGTGGAAGCTTGTACATGAAACACTATGTCTCTGAGAGGTGTGGCTTTGTGCTGCTACTGCTGTTCAGGGGACCAGAATGCTTATTTTTGCCTTTTTTTAAAGAAAATTTTCCAGAAAATATTTTTTATACATAGTTGCTTTCTCCCCTATATCTTTCCAAGCTGGTCAGATTTTTGCACAGGGACATGAAAGCCACATGCAAAATACGTAGAAAGGAGTGTGTCCTTTGGGTTGATATGAAAGCTTAGGGATTCTCTTTCTCCAATATGTCACATGTTCATAATTTCTATGAATATGAGAGAAACGTGAAAAGGAAGTATTGTTTGAAAGCTGTCAGATGGACTTATCTCCCTCCCTCCCATTCCAAAGGAAAATGTTTCTGCGATGACTTCAGAGCACTAAAATGCCAGAATATTGGCTCAGTACAGTTACTAATACAGATAAAAAATTTGACATAGTGCAAATTCTTGTGTGAAAATAATGTCCTTGCAAACTGTTGCAGGTTGTAACTTTTTGCCTCCACATCCAAACTGATACTCTCAGCTAGGCAAGGAGGAGAGATTTGAAGTAACATTTAAAGGTGAATTTACCCAATCTGTGCTTTCTGAAACAAGAAGTGAACTGGAACACAGCCATCCTTTGAAATGTGGACTTCTCCAAATTTTGCAATGCTGTTTGCCAGCCAAGTGATGCGTAGAAAAATGTATGTGCTAGGGTTGTAAAGTGTGCATCAAAATACATATATTAGTGAAAATAACTTACAGAAATGTATATGATGAGAAATGTGCTTTGCAAAGCAAGTATTCAGCAAAACGGCAAGCCAGCGTATTAGGAGAAATTTGCACTGAAAGGCTGATGAGTTTCCTTGGACTTTTTAAAAACAAAACAAAACCAAGAATCATAAATTGATATGGAAATGTGGAGAGCTGAATTTAAGATCGGAAGAAGCAGAAGGAGACTGAAACTGACAGATTCACCCCATTCCTACTTTCAGACTGGAAACAAAACTATCTCTAATGTGCAGGACCCAATATATAAGCTCCATGGTTTGTGGTTTTTTTGTTTCCTTGTATTTTTGGAATGTGTAAAATGACAGAAGAGGCAGAACCAAACATATTCCCTCACACAAACAGTAGTTTTTGGAAGGTTTGAAATGTAAAAATTAATAATTTAATGTGAATAAACTTCAAGGCACCTTGTATTATTGAGTGTTCATTAAAAAAAGAGACAAAAGCGTGGCTAAAGGATGGGTTGGTTTTGAGGTGTTAAATGGAAAGCTAGTAAAAACTCAGTTGTAATCTGTTCAATGGTTTAGCTCAACCACCAAAAAGGTGTTTGCCCTTCATTTATAGGCAAGGAGGTACCGTATTTTTTGCTCCATAAGACGCACCAGACCATAACACGCACGTAGTTTTTAGAGGAGGAAAACAAGAAAAAAAATATTCTAAACGAAATAGTGGATATATGATTTTTGTGGTTCATGCTGTGGCCACAGACATGTGATCTGACAGTGAGTTTGGAGTAGCCCAATGCAAAAATCCTGAGGATGCATGAGGATCCATGCTTTGTAACCACGGAGGAGGGAAGGAAGGGGAACCATGGATCCTCTGCTCACGACTGCAGCAGATCTCCCCCGCCACCCGCAGGCATTCGCTCCATAACACACACAGACATTTCCCCTTACTTTCTAGGAGGAAAAAAGTGAGTGTTATGGTGCAAAAAATACGGTAATTTTGCTTCCCTCTGAGGAAAAGGACACAACATTTGCGGTTTGGTAGTCAAGAAGGAAAAAAGGTGGGGACATGATAAACTTTTTAAACTTATCCATGGTTTACAGAAAGTGGATAAAGGAACATTTTCCTCCCTCAGTGCCATCCAACCTAAGCTGACTGTTGAAAGAATCAGGACGGGGGGGGGAGGGTGTACTTCTTCGCACCCACAAGATACAGTGATGGGCGAACAACTTGGGTGCCAGAATTTAGGGGTGCCTGGATTTAGTAAGTTTTAGAATTTAATCCCTGCTCAAATAGTTAAACCCTTCATAGCTGGGCTCAGCTTTCCCATGTCCAAACCAGCCCAATAATGGCCATGCCATTCAGCAAACAAAGGGGGCAGGGAGATGGGCAATTAACAAAGCAAAGATTCTGTGCCAGCGGGAAAATGGGTGAAGCCCTTCCCTGAGCTTAGAGTTGGGTACAGGAACAAAGCGCAGTAGTAGAGTTTCAGGATTGCAGTTTCCCTGGTGTGCTCAAGGGGGGGAAGGTTTATCAGTCAGTAAACAGCAATGGAACAGAGAAGCAATCGAGGCAGCTGCCTAGAGCAAAGTTAGGAGTTATGCGCCCTGAACCCCTGGCTTACCTGGCAGCAAGTCAGTACGCAAAGTCCAAGGGTGAGTCCACACAAGCAAAGTCCAGGAAATGCAGTCCAGGCTCAATCCACATAGCCAAGTCTAAAGTCCAGCAGTCAGGATACAGTCCAGAGTCAAACACAAAGCATAATCCCGTACACTTGAAGGAGTATCCAAGTCAAGGTCTATCAACATGGGCAGTTGAGCAAACATAGCACCTCAGCTCTGCTTCCCTTTTGAATGCTGATTGCAGCATCTGGGCTTGACGAAGCATATTACCCTCACCTGTTCCAAGCCTACTCCAGCCAAGGAATCACAAACCTTCTGCCAGAGCTAGCGAGCCCCACCTGGCCAGATAGGGAGTTGGGCTGTGGGCTCTTGTCTGCCTTAGCCTCCTAGAGAGCATAGGTAGGGAAACTAAGGCCCAGGGGCTGGATCCGGCCCAATCACCTTCTAAATCCGGCCTGCAGATGGTGTGGGAATCAGCGTGTTTTTACATGAGTAGAATGTGTCCTTTTATTTAAACTGCATCTCTGGGTTATTTGTGGGGCCTGTCTGGTGTTTTTACATGAATAGAATGTGTGCTTTTATTTAAATTGCATCTCTTGGTTATTTGTGGGGCATAGGAATTCATTCATTTCTCTCCCCCCCAAAAAAAAAATATAGTCCGGCCCCCCACAAGGTCTGAGGGACAGTGAACCGGCCCCCTGCTGAAAGTTTGCTCCTAGAGCCATAGCTGTCAACGTTTTCCTTTTTTTAAGGGAAATTCCCTTATTCCGAATAGGATTCCTTGCAAGAAAAGGGAAAAGTTGACAGCTATGCCTAGAGCACCCCTCTCGCTTCTCCCTACACCTCAGAGCCCGCTGTGTTCTTGGAGACAGGGGACCCTCTAGTTCTGGTGATGGGTCCTGCTGCTCTAGTTCCTGTGCATTGACCCCCATCCCCTCACCACCGTCCATCACCCTGTGAGTACTTCCTTTCCCATCCCTTGCTTGCCCCGGCCCCAAACACACCCCTCGGGATCCTCTTCCTCCTCCCTGTCAACCTGCCAGTTTTATGACATTCATGTTAGTGGGAGAGCAAGGCAAGCATGGCTGATGTCTGCTTGGACACAGGACTGCACCTATGGAGGAAGCAAGACCCTCTTGGGATATAAAGCTGGCAGCCCCTCCATTGTAAGATCAGGTTGTATTACGTGTAAATAAACTACATATCATAAAGACACCACAGTCTCTGCTGTGCCTCATTTCCAAAGGAAACTCAAACCTTGGAACTTCCTGGAATCTCACAGAAGGCGATTGGGCCGGATCCAGCCCCTGGGCCTTAGTTTGCCTACCCATGGGCTAGAGGGTCATTTGGTATGATCCAGCAAACTCTTATATTTTTAGTTCTAAGTTAACAAGCAAGCATGCTTTTGTCAAAAACGGACCTTCAAGAAACAAATAAATTACATCAAATAAATGTCAGTTGAGCTACTAAATGCTTTTAAAAGTATAAGTGTGTGTCTAGTTCTGGGCACCACAATTTAAGAAGGATAATGACAAGCTGGAAAGTGTGCCGATGAGGGCAACAAATACAATAAAGGGGTCTGGAAACAAAGCCTTATGAGGAATGGTTGAGGGAGTTGGGTATGTTTAGCATGGATAAGAGAAGACCGAGAGAAGACATGTTAGCCATCTCCAAGCATCTAAAGAGCTGTCACATGGAAGATTTTCTATAACTTAAAATCTCTTGCAAAACCTTTATATTCTGTGAAAATCTAAATTCCAATTGACTTTTTATCTTCTTTGAGTAGAAATAATGCACATAAAAACAAACCACCTTCAGTACATACTCATCATTTCTTGTTCTTTAATGTAATGTCCAATAAATAGAAACATAATTTAGATAAGAGATATACATATATATTCATACATTTTTAAAAAATGTTCTTATAGTTGGGCATTCAATATATTCTTTCAATTTCACTGAGAGTTTAAAAAAACTGACAGTAGTTTAAAGTCATAAGTATATTCTGGAATTCTATTTTGGAGTTTTCTTTAACTGAAAAAGGCATTTTTTCCAGTTACAATAGAGAAGCAGCAAAAGTTTTTTAGAAAACCAGCAGAGTGAACACTGCTGCTCATATCACCTTCTTGTCTCATCACACTACATAAGCATAAAGGTGTAACGACGCTTAACCCAACATGGAAGCTTAACTTTTTAAAAAAATTGTCCTAGTCCCACACCAAATTCAGAACAAATCCATAACAACTTCAGAGTGCATTTTACCATGTCCTTTTTGGGAGTCATTCATTCTGTAGAGATGTACATAAACACGAAAACAGCATGGCTTATTTCTGAATGAATAAATCAGCCAAGATAGCTTTAAAATAACTCCATTTGCATTACTGATTTTACTACAGATAATGGATGGGAGCAAAGGAGGATCAATGATCAACGTCAGCTTTGTTCCTTCACAGTATGCAAAAAGTTAATCAGCCCAATCCATTAAATGCAGTCCGCATTTAGGTACCATAGTACAAAGTGCACAAAAAATGTCTTTCACTGGGGCCAACATAATGCACTTTGCAATGTGCTAACTTTCTACATACCGTGCTATGTGAGGATCCTTCTGCTACTCCTCCGATTCTGGGAAAATGTCTATTTTAAACCTTCTTTCCGGTGAAATCACATACAGTTAACAACTTTAAATTATCCACAGCAGAGTTCTCTGTTTTAAAGGTTAATAGCATAATAGGGACTGGATATAAAACTGATTGGGCCTCTTTAATTATGCTTCCTTCATTTTAATGAAATCCCAAAGGGAAACCAGAACTAAAAGTTACTTCTCTCGGTCTCAGAGTGACTTAAAAATGAAAGAAGAAGCAATTGCACTACCTTAAGTATTTAATGTGACTGTTTTGTGCTCCTCTACCCAGTTTTTCCAAAGCATAGCTGGCTTCTCCTTTCTGCAAACTGATATCCACCTCCTGATAATGCAACTGGTTTTCCAACACAGCTAGTATAAATATGTATAATCAATATATAGATATATAGTTTGCATATAAATATATAAATATTAAACAACACACTTCAGAAGCTGCAAAATTTTTTTTCTTCAGCTATAATGCAGTTGCCCATGACCACTGAGGTGTGAATCTTGAAGGCCGGTTAAGATATTGGCAACCACATGGGAAAGAGGAAACACTCCTCATGGTGGTATCTTCTCCAAAATGCTGAGAATTTTACATGCTGTTGCTCATGGCCAGATAAAGGATTTCCTTATGAAAATTTGCCTGTGCATTTACCAGATGAAACAGATTAAGAAAGCTGCTGTCTTCCTCATCGTGCTCCCCTAAGTGAAATAAACGAGAGGTAAAAACAAAAAAAGACATACTTTTATGGAAACAGATTTTGCAGAATCTGCTTAAAATGTGCAAGTCTGTGGACTATTCTTAGTGGCTACCCTATCTGTGCTATATTAGTGATTTGTGACAGCATTGATTGCATTGTTGTAAACATTTAATGGCAAGCGGCAAGCCAATAGCTCACGCTGCTGCATATTCATAGTTGATTGGGTAGCAGATATTAAGTTTTAATTTATTTTTTACTTCTGCAGTGTGACGCCATTTAGAGAATTACACATTTATAAGGAGACTCAACTCTGGGTGTTCACAGAGCTTAATTTGAGCTAGGACTAGAAACTGGGTTGTTCCTTTTTTTTTTTTTAACGCAGGTTGAAAACTGCAGGAGTCCAACTTAAGTATTTTGAATAAAAACCCAGTGATGATCAAGGGTGAATTTGTTTTTCAAAAAGACAAGGAAGTAGAACAGAAGAGAATACAATCACAAATCCCAAGCACAAAAACAAATATATGTTCTGTTAGCTGCCCTGAGGGCCAGACAACAAAATGTATGAAACACATTGCTGTGGTTCTGCCCCCCACCCCCAGTAAAGTAATAACTATGAGCTCAGGATTGGGAACGCTGAAGGTGCAGAGAGGGTTTTAGATTTTCACAATGCAGCCCTGATAAAAATCACTCCCTGGAGATTCTTCGCTAGTTGCCCTTGCTATTGTCACTCCATGACAGCCCTGCGCACAAGTCAAATAGCAGCCTCCATGGGGTTTTTTCTCCTAGACTGTGGTGTGTATAAGAGAGAGGGGTGGGAGGGAGAATTAACCCTTGCTCAGAGGTTCCTAATCCTGAGCCTCCTCGTCATGGCTGCTATTTAATTCCCCACTCCCTGAAAATCAGGTATGCTAAATGCATTATACATTTAATGTTTTGTCTGATTTAGCCTGTAACACTGAAGGGCAGGATACAAAAGAGGCTCTTAATCACAGGTTTGTGGGTTCGAGCCCCATGTTGGGCAAAATATTCCTGCATTGCAAGGGGTTGGACTAGATGACCCTTCTGTTCCCTTCCAAATCCACAATTCTATGATCTATTATTAATTCCTAAATAATATATTGTCATAGGTGAAAGACAGTTTAGGTCTCTAGAACAAAGATAGGGAACCTCTAGCTTTCCAGGTCTACAACTGGTCTACAATTCCCATCAGTCCAGCCAACATGGCCAATGGTCAGGGAATATAGGAGCTGCAATCCAGCAATATCTGGAGGGCCAGAGAGTCCCTATTCTCATTCTAAACTATTGCAAATACTACTTCCTATTTTATTTATTTGTTTCTTTGTTAAGAGATTTCTGTACCACCATTCACCAGAAATGGGCACAGTGTGGTTTACAAAAATAAGATAATATGAATTGTTGTTGTTGGCACCTGTCTTTCTTGAGAGACAATGGAGTGCACCTACACAGGTGAAGTCAAACCTCTGCGTTAGGCTCCCTAGTGGCCTCCCTAGGGTGCAAGCCTGAGCAGTGTGTGTGTGTGTGTGTGTGGAGGTCCTGGGATGCCCAGACAACAAGACCCCCCCTTCTTGAGGTCCAAAGGAAAGCAGAGCAAGATGTTTGGCACCAGCTTGGCTGCAAGAGTTGCCAGAAGGAGGCGTACAAAAACATTACAATTATTATCATTAATTGCATTATTAAGAACATAAAATGACTTTAAATGATATTTTGGAGTATGCGAAAGAGGAACCCTAAACTCAGGAGGATGTTTGAATCACAGAGTTAGAGAGTTGAGGAAGACTTTGAAGGGCACCTCACACACACACACAAAAAACACCTGGAAATTTGCTGCTACAGCATCCCTTACAGGGGGCCATCCAACCTCTGCTTAAAACCATACGTCCTGATTACTGGTTTTTCCTATAAAACAATTATAGCTCAACAACCTTCAGGGTGTCCTGGTTTTTACTTTTGGCAACTCTAAAAACCTCTTATGTCTATGATCTAGAAAACCTGCTACGTGTGCTATCTGCCTGAAAGAGCTCTCGCTTCAGAGCTCAGCCAAGCAGCCTTGAGACAATGCATTCAATGAAACTATTTCCTGTACCTAGGCTATCTAATTTGTGTGAAAGGCTATCCAGGCATTTGTGAATTTACATGGAGCAGAGGCAACCAGTGAAACTAGCCGACAGAGACAAGCAGCAATTAAAGAAATGAGCAGGTGACAGTTCTGCTACCTGTAGGATTTCTTACCGGATATCACAGACTGCAGTGCGTCCATGATAATGTGTGCAAAAGAATTCTCCACGCCTTGCAGGAAGTTGTTCCTTTCGCCCGGAGTACTGAAAACCTTGCAGACTTTCTGCATCATTTTAACGGCCCAATCCATGCAGTAGAGGTCCTTCTCACATACCTGGAACAAGAACAGAAAATATTAATGACCATTCCATTGATGGGACGGACAGCAGTTGTTGATCTTTGCTTCCTCCCTTTTCACTTCAAAACATCAGTGATGGGGAATCTATGGCCTGCAGATTGGCCCATCAGCCTGTTTTGCAAAACCATGTCCACCTTTCCTGTGCTTGACGTCATCAGGCACAGGAAAGTTCAAGCCATGGCTAAAAGGAAGATGTGTGCTCTAAGTGTACTGCCAATTCTTCCTTTGCAGGCAAAGGTCAGCACTTTCTGTAATTTTAGTAATATTATACCCAGCATACAGTGCTTTCAAATGTTCAAAGTGATTTACATAATCTTTACAACAACCCTGGGAGGTAGACTGGTATGATTATCTTCATGTTGTAGAATAAAGGGCCACTGAGTGAGGTCATGACAGAAGTGAGACCTGAACCAAGAGCTTTCTGATTCATAGCCCAGTTTTTTTAGCCACTGTACCATGCTAGCTCTAAGCAGGGATTGGTTTGCTCACTCTTGCATGAAAAGCGGTATCTACCCTCTTCTCCTGTGCAACAATTGAAGGTACAGGAGCCTGTCATCCCCACACCCCGCTGAATTTGCTTGTCTGACAGAAAAAAGCAGGAAGATGCACTTGTTATCTGTACTAATTTGCCAGACATCACAGAGTAGCTCTGACACATATTGTAATGCAGGCAAAATGTGTTAGATGCAGGGCATTTTGACACGTGTGTGTGTGTGTGTGTGTGTGTGTGTGTGTGTTGGTTGTGTGTGTGTCTGGCGTGCAGATTCCAACTAGCTTAAATGGGAACCAGGCTATTAAGAGAGTAAAATGTAGCTGCAAAACCCAAATGAATTATTTCTCCAAAGAGTGTTGTACAAAACAAATGCTTTCCCTACTTCAGAGCAAAATCGTGCAGTGGGCAATACACAAAGCGACATACTTGGATGCTGCCATAGAAACACCCTAAGGCAGGATAATTAGTCTTGCAGTATTCACAGAGATAATATTAAACTGTCTCTTTCAAAACTTTGCTGCAATTTTGTTAATTTTGGCAAGTAGCCTGAACACTGTAATAGAAAAGCTGGTGCAAAAGGGCCAAATTAAGATGACAGTAAACGTCTCTAGTTTCTTCTTCTTCTAAATAACAGCCAACAGAGAAAGAGAAGATAGTAATTAGGATCAATACTGTAGGTCATAAGGAAGAAGTTATCCCACCTGCTGTGGTCTTGATAGAAATATCTCTCTCACACACCCACACACCCTGAGCTATTAGGCCTGGGAGGCAGCTTCCTTTGATACCATTTCCTTCCCATGCCAAACAACAGTTTCAAGGAGGAGGTGTTTAATCAAGACTGTGGTGGAGTGCAAAGTGTTGGCTCCTCCTCCCCAAATGCTATTGTGTCAATCATTTCTCCCCATCCCTGGCCATTCATAGCGGCCAGCTCCTAGGGTCCAAGGTCCCTTCGCTCCCCCCTAAAAGATCTGAGGGGGCCGCCCCCTCCAAAGTTGATGGCCATTGCCATTAAAATTATGTGTGTGTGTGTTATGTCATGTGATTGATTGTGTGGGGTAGGGCTTACCTGCCGCCCCCCCCCCCCAATATTTTATTCAAGTTGGCACCCCTGACACCCTGACACCCCTGACACCCATTATTTTAAAGAAAATGTAGCCATTAAATGCAATGGTGCATTTAACACCGTGATTAACAACTGCAGCTCAGTGGTAGAGCATATGTTTTGCATGCAGAAGTTTCCCCCACTCCAGGTTCAATCTTTGGTATCTTGAGGAAGGGCTGTGTAAAAAAACCAAAAAAGACTGGAACTCTGGAGAACTTCTGCCAGCCACTGTCAACAATATGTGAATGTTCTGACTTGGTATAAGGCAGCTTGCTGTCATGTTTCTATGGACAATGAGTTTGGCTCTTTGATATGCCTTAATTTTTGAAAAAGGTACTACAAGAGAAGGAAAGTTGCCTGTTCATTGCTACTCACCAAAGCCAGGAAAACCACCAGCCTCGCCAGTTCGATAGCTCGACCGTTCACAGCTTTACTAGCCATAAAAGTGAAGCAGATATTGTTTCCACACAAGATAAGGAGCCGGGCACTGTTTTCCAGAAGCCAGTCACGGGGAACCACTGTTATAAAAATAAGATTTATTTTTTTTTAAGATATTCAAAGTATTTTAAAAATACGTCTTCAACTTTTTTTTTTAACTGCCTTTGTTAGTTGTATTTCCTCAAGATACAATACAGCACCAATAAAGCACATCTAACCAACAAATCAGATAATAAAAATATGATCTACAAAACCAACCAGCTTCTCAGCCAAGCAATAAAATGCCAAAATCCCAAAAAACCTGGAACAACCTACTGCAGAGAGTAAATCGAATCCAGCACCTCTCTGTCTCCTTTTACAGTTGTACCTCGGGTTGAAGTTGCTTCAGGTTGAGCGCTTTCGGGTTGCGCTCCACGCTGACCCGGAAGTAATGGAATGCATTACTTCTGGGTTTCGCCGCTCGCGCATACGGTCAAAATGACGTCACACGCATGCGCGGAACCAGTGAATCGCGACCCGCGCAGACTCAGATTGCATTCGCTTCAGGATGTGAACGGGGCTCCGGAACGGATCCCGTTCGTATCCAGAGGTTGTTGTTGTTTAGTCGTGTCCGACTCTTCGTGACCCCATGGACCAGAGCACGCCAGGCACCTCTGTCCTCCACTACTTCCCGCAGTTTGGTCAAACTCATGCTGGTAACCTCGAAAACACTATCCAACCATCTCGTCCTCTGTCGCCCCCTTCTCCTTGTGCCCTCCATCTTTCCCAGCATCAGTGTCTTCTCCAGGGAGTCTTCTCTTCTCATGAGGTGGCCAAAGTACTGGAGCCTCAGCTTCACGATCTGTCCTTCCAGTGAGCACTCAGGGCTGATTTCCTTAAGAATGGATGCGTTTGATCTTCTTGCAGTCCATGGGACTCTCAAGAGTCTTCTCCAGCACCATAATTCAAAAGCATCAATTCTTCGGCGATCAGCCTTCTTGATGGTCCAGCTCTCACTTCCATACATCACTACTGGGAAAACCATGGCTTTAACTATACGGACCTTTGTTGGCAAGGTGACGTCTCTACTTCTCAAGATGCTGTCTAGGCCTGTCATTGCCCTTCTCCCAAGAAGGAGGCGTCTTTTAATTTCGTGGCTGCTGTCACCATCTGCAGTGATCATGGAGCCCAAGAAAGTAAAATCTCTCACTGCCTCCATTTCTTCCCCTTCTATTTGCCAGGAGGTGATGGGACCAGTGGCCATGATCTTCGTTTTTTTGATGTTGAGCTTCAGACCATATTTTGCGCTCTCCTCTTTCACCCTCATTAAAAGGTTCTTTAATTCCTCCTCACTTTCTGCCACCAAGGTTGTGTCATCTGCATATCTAAGGTTGTTGATATTTCTTCCGGCAATCTTAATTCCAGCTTGGGATTCATCCAGCCCAGCCTTTCGCATGATGTATTCTGCATATAAATTAAATAAGCAGGGAGACAAAATACAGCCTTGTCGTACTCCTTTCCCAATTTTGAACCAATCAGTTGTTCCATATCCAGTTCTAACTGTAGCTTCTTGTCCCACATAGAGATTTCTCAGGAGACAGATGAGGTGATCAGGCACTCCCATTTCTTTAAGAACTTGCCATAGTTTGCTGTGGTCGACACAGTCAAAGGCTTTTGCATAGTCAATGAAGCAGAAGTAGATGTCTTTCTGGAACTCTCTAGCTTTCTCCATAATCCAGCGCATGTTTGCAATTTGGTCTCTGGTTCCTCTGCCTCTTCTAAATCCAGCTTGCACTTCTGGGAGTTCTCGATCCACATACTGCTTAAGCCTTCCTTGTAGAATTTTAAGCATAACCTTGCTAGCGTGTGAAATGAGTGCAATTGTGCGGTAGTTGGAGCATTCTTTGGCACTACCCTTCTTTGGGACTGGGATGTAGACTGATCTTCTCCAATCTTCTGGCCACTGCTGAGTTTTCCAAATTTGCTGGCATATTGAGTGTAGCACCTTAACAGCATCATCTTTTAAAATTTTAAATAGTTCAGCTGGAATACCATCACTTCCACTGGCCTTGTTATTTGCAGTGCTTTCTAAGGCCCATTTGACTTCACTCTCCAGGATGTCTGGCTCAAGGTCAGCAACCACACTACCTGGGGTGTACGAGACATCCATATCTTTCTGGTATAATTCTTCTGTGTATTCTTGCCACCTCTTCTTGATGTCTTCTGCTTCTGTTAGGTCCTTACCACTTTTGTCCTTTATTATGGTAATCTTTGTACGAAATGTTCCTTTCATATCTCCAATTTTCTTGAACAGATCTCTGGTTCTTCCCATTCTGTTGTTTTCCTCTATTTGTTTGCATTGCTCGTTTAAGAAGGCCTTCTTGTCTCTCCTTGCTATTCTTTGGAAATCTGCATTCAATTTCCTGTATCTTTCACTATCTCCCTCGCATTTTGCTTGCCTTCTCTCCTCCGCTATTTGTAAGGCCTCGTTGGACAGCCACTTTGCTTTCTTGCATTTCCTTTTCATTGGGATGGTTTTCGTTGCTGCCTCCTGTACAATGTTACGAGCCTCCATCCATAGTTCTTCAGGCACTCTGTCCACCAAATCTAAATCCTTAAACCTGTTCCTCACTTCCACTGTGTATTCATAAGGGATTTGACTTAGATTGTATCTTACCGGCCCAGTGGTTTTTCCTACTTTCTTCAGTTTAAGCTTGAATTTTGCTATAAGAAGCTGATGATCTGAGCCACAGTCAGCTCCAGGTCTTGTTTTTGCTGACTGTATAGAGCTTCTCCATCTTTGGCTGCAGAGAATATAATCAATCTGATTTCGATGCTGCCCATCTGGTGATGTCCATGTGTAGAGTTGTCTCTTGTGTTGTTGGAAAAGCGTGTTTGTGATGACCAGCTTGTTCTCTTGACAGAACTCTATTAGCCTTTGCCCTGCTTCGTTTTGATCTCCAAGGCCAAACTTGCCAGTTGTTCCTTTTAACTCTTGCCTCCCTACTTTAGCATTCCAATCCCCTATAATGAGAAGAACATCCTTCTTTGGTGTCACTTCTATAAGGTGTTGTAAGTCTTCATAGAATTGGTCAATTTCAGTTTCTTCAGCACCAGTAGTTGGTGCATAAACTTGGATTACTGTGATGTTAAAAGGTCTGCCTTGGATTCGTATCGAGATCATTCTATCATTTTTGAGATTGCATCCCAGTACAGCTTTCGCCACTCTTTTGTTGACTATGAGGGCCACTCCATTTCTTTTACGGGTTTCTTGCCCACAGTAGTAGATGTGATGGTCATCCGAACTGAATTCGCCCATTCCCGTCCATTTTAGTTCACTGATGCCCAGGATGTCAATATTTATTCTTGCCATCTCATTTTTGACCACCTCCAACTTACCCAGGTTCATGGTTCTTACATTCCAGGTTCCTATGCAATATTTTTCTTTACAGCATTGGACTTTCCTTTCGCTTCCAGGCATATCCGCAACTGAGCGTCCTTTCGGCTTTGGCCCAGCCGCTTCATCAGCTCTGGATCTACTTGTACTTGCCCTCCGCTCTTCCCCAGTAGCATGTTGGACGCCTTCCGACCTGAGGGGCTCATCTTCCAGCGTCATAACTTTTATATGCCTGTTGTCTTTGTCCATGGAGTTTTCTTGCCAAGGATACTGGAGTGGCTTGCCGGTTCCTCCTCCAGGTGGATCACGTTTGGTCGAAACTCTCCACTATGACCTGTTCATCTTGTGTGCCCTGCTCGGCGTAGTTCATAGCTTCTCTGAGTTCTTCAAGCCCCTTCGCCACGGCAAGGCAGTGATCCATGAAGGGGATCCAGAGGTACCACTGTACTATTAAATAAGGCAGACTTCCTCAACCTGGAGTTCTCTAGATGCTTTCCTGCATCTTCCAGCCAGCATCTCCTGCTTTATCTGTGTCCAGATCCTCATCTCCCCCGTGACTGGAGAAAACACATGGTGGCCCCGTTGCATCTACTTTGGCCCTCAGAGCCAATCTGCGTAGTCAGCGAGTCATTCTGAATTGTGAGTAGCATGTATCTTGGCTGAGTGTGCGCACATTGCAAGATGGCTGTGTTATTGCTTCACCTTGTGCCGACATTTTAAGTTTCCCAGTTTGTGGCCACAGCTTATTGAACCACTGCCAAGTAATTGGGGGGCATGCCAAACTATAGGTCTGGGCACATACTGAAATGTCATGTTCAGTGAAATTATCCTGCCATCCAAGCAAAACACTCAGTCTAGACAGAGTCAGTTCACAATTCATCACCAGCCCTGAGTCATGTGAACTGGCTCTGAATGTGGCTATGTCATAATATTCTGGATTCTTAGGAGAATGAGTAGAAGAAAGGCAGTACTGTACCTGAAAGTTCATCCAACAAACTGATGACATCATCTGCCGTCCACTCTTTTGCTTCTGTGTCATACAGTAGCTTAATGGCATCTGCCAACCCTTTCAAACTGATTTCGTCTGCTGGACCGTCAGTTGTTTTCTGCCAAACCACATGCCCTGAATTACATTAAGGACAACAGTAACTCAGTAGAGGTGACTGCACAGCACCCTACACACAGACACACACACATCAACATTGTGGGGTTAGGACTGTGGCAAAATTACCACAACTCTTTTAAAAGTTAAGTAATATTATAACTAATATTTTAATTCCCCCCAAATGGATTGGAAATATAGAAGATAAATGTTGAATTAGGGTGAGGTATGTGGGTTACGTGGGTGGTGCTGTGGTCTAAACCATTGAGCTTGCCGATCGGAAGGTCAGTGGTTTGAATCCCCGCAATGGGGTGAGCTCCCGTTGCTCAGTCCCAGCTCCTGCCAACCTAGCAGCTCAAAAGCACGTCAAAGTGCAAGTAGATAAATAGGAACCACTCCGGTGGGAAGGTAACCAGTGTTTCCATGCACTGCTCTGGTTCACCAGAAGCGGCTTAGTCATGCTGGCCACATGACCTGGAAAAACTGTCTGCAGACAAACGCCGGCTCCCTCAGCCAGTAAAGCGAGAACAACCCCAGAGTTGTTCGTGACTGGACTTAATTGCCAAGGGTCCTTTACCTTTACCTATGTGGGTTACTAAAATGAAAGTGACTGGAAAAGGTTTTTCTTCAAAGTCAGTGTTAATGTATTATAGTGCTCCAGTCCTATTTTGTTCAAGCAGCATTTTGCTAATATTTTAATATTAAAAGATATGTAGCCACATAAGCTCCATATTGCTAATCAGAAGATTGATGGAAAAATTAATGAGGATATGAAATGCCTACCAGGAAGGATATATTGAGTGCTGAGTTGCAATAGAGTCACCTGACTGTCTACATCAGAACTCTGCCTCCTTAAAAGATGGAAGTGTAGCATTAAGGGCATTTAAACCTGTGTAGGAGATCATGTTACTCTTCTGAACTTCTCAAAAAGAGTCAGACTTTCTTCAGAAGAAAAGGCAAAAGCACTGGGAAAACATGAGAGGGCTACAAGTGGATGAGGATGCCATGTAACACCCCCCCCCCCCCTAAAATGTGAGTGAATGAGTCACACTAAGTGCCTACCAATGCTTTGGTGTCAGGTACAATTGACAGCACTTGCTTTTTCACGCGAGGTGACTTTGTTAAGTTTCCTGCAAAACTGACATGAGGGAGCAGTAGTCTATGGGCATGGAGAAGCACTGCTGTAAACCAGACATTGTATTTTGGAAAAAAGAAACATAGCTGTGTAAGAAGACACAGATGGAAAATAATATGGTGGAGGGGTGAAATGACAGGAAAACGAATCTTTCCTCACACTAAACTGTGAAAATCTGTCAAGCACTTTCTTTACTAGCTGAGGCAGGCCAAGTCTGGGGGCAATGTGTAAGATGGTGCCTTCCTTGCAAATGCCAAGGTTCATCAATCAAATTGTGCCTTTCTCTTCTCCTAAGGAGAGGGCATGAAACAATTACAATGCCTGTCTACTGCAGCATAAAAGGTTAGAAGCTGGTTCCACACCTAACAAGGACAGTCTCTTCAACAAGAATGATGTAAATCAGAATACTTTCATGATGCTTTCCCTAATACAGTGGTACCTCGGGTTACATACGCTTCAGGTTACATACACTTCAGGTTACAGACACCGCTAACCCAGAAATAGTACCTCGGGTTAAGTACTTTGCTTCAGGATGAGAACAGAAATTGTGCTCCAGCAGCAGCAGGAGGCCCCATTAGGTAAAGTGGTGCTTCAGGTTAAGAACGGTTTTAGGTTAAGAACGGACCTCCAGAACGAATTAAGTACGTAACCAGAGGTACCACTGTACAGTGAGGACTTGCAATTGCTATAAAATTTTAGGGTGCGCGCACACACACACACACACACACACACACACACAGCTGACACACAATCCACAGAAAACGAATCCTTCTCCCTCCAAAATTTAGGAAATATTCCCTGAAAAAAATTACACATTATTTTAGCTCACAGAACAATCTTGGTTCTCCTAATGACTCTAAATATTTCCTCTGCAGAAGAGAAACCTTTCCCAATAATTCTTTCTCTTCTCAATACTTCAAATCCTGCCTTAAGCGCATATTTTGTATATGAATAGGGTGGTCCTGTGACCTGGGTTCAAGAACTAAAGTATTTACCATCTCAAAAGAATGGCCAGACTGCCCAGGTAATGCAATCACTAAAACATTATCAGGTATCCTGGCAGACAGGAGAGACACACTCAAATTTCTGTGATAGACCTGCCTCTTTCTGTGATGTATGCATGATGCTTTTTGGGTGGTCTTTGGCTAAGGGGTTGGACAATGTCTAATGTCTGAAAAGGGGGTTGCACATCTTTGTTCTGGGTCTCTCACCTCCTTGCAAGGGGTGTGGGAGGGACTTTGTTGCAACAGAAAAAATAAAGATCTACTGTGCTTTCCCTGAATCCTGCCTCCATCCGTTATTCTCTGACCCATCATGGAGTTAGGGGAATCAAAGTCCCTTGGGGAGTTGAACAGCAAAGGCCAACCCCAATTCTTTCTGCAACAAAACATTTGGAATTGCATAGGCAGAATTTACAGGTAGCCTACCCATATATTTCTACCTATGTTATAGATTCTGTGCCTTATTACTTAAAACAGCTTACCATCCAAGTTAGAGGCAGGCCCAAACAGTATATATAGTAGCCGGGCTTGATTTACCATAGGCCATGGCTTTAAAATACGTGTCAGCCAAAATGCCGAATCACTCCGATGAATCCAATGGGTCAAAAGAACACTGCGGCAAAAGATCCTTATCCTCAGCTCCAGTTTTCGGGCACTTCCTAAGACATTAAATCAACATGTAGGAATCAGCCTTGGTACAGAATAGCCCGGTTTTACATTGCTGCAAATAATAGCAGAAAGCGAATTCTGCAGACTCAGGCTCCAAGAACATTACTGGCTTAAAACACAGCTAGGTCACAAAATCATAGAAATCGTAGAGTAGAAAGGGATCGCAAGGGTCATCCAATCCACCCCCTGCAATGCAATTTCAGTTTCGATTGAAGCTGGCTTGGGGAAAAGGCAGGAAAAGGCAGCATTTTGTAAGAAGCAACAGGGCTAATGCAGATAGATATGGTTTGTGGCTAACGTTGTGTATACACCGCTTCCTAAAAGGGGGGGGGGGGCACACTGGATGCAAAATATATTTTTTTAAAAAAGATATTTATTGAAATTTTGAACAGTAAAACAAACTTCACAATCAAAACAAGAAAAGGAAAACGAAAACATTATCACAATCAAATAAAAACAGAGAAATACAATACTAAACATAAAAAAGATAGGGGAAAAAAACAGACATAAAAAAGACATAAAAATCCAGTTTCTTACTTATTATTTTCATAACCCTCCTTCCTGACTTCCTCGCATCTCCCTTTTCTGTGTTCCCTTTTACACAATCGTATTCAGCAATGCCTTACCCTCTTTCAAATCTTATTCTATGTTATACCTTTCAATATTATGTCTCCAATTTTTCCCTTTATATCACACTGGATGCAAAATAAATGGGAGTGTGTATACAGTCTCAGAGTCAAGGGTCTTGCCCTTGCCTCGATGCCTTCTGAATTCAGAACAAAAGGGTTGTAGGACACCATTCTCCCTCACACAGTGTATTTACCAGGTTTGCTGCCGACAACTGTCTGCACTCTCCGGGGTAAATTACTCAACTCACAGAGGAAGTTATAAACCCGATGACATTCTAATTCATCCCAACCTGCTGTTAAAGTCTGAAAATGTTACAGGGAAAAACAAAAACAAAAGTAGACACATAAAGATCACCAAATCACTTTGATAGGTCCAACATCTCTTAGCTGTGTATATATTTTTTTGTGTACAGTATTCAAATATTACTCAGTACTGAGCTCTAGTTGCCTGACTCTAATGTCCTTGGGAGGGAGGCAATGAAATTAATGCAAGCAGCCAGGGCAAAGTAGCAGAGGTAGAGGGCTGACAGGGGAGACAGATACTAATCCTCCAAAGATGAAGAGCTGCATCAAATACCTGGGAGGCAGTGAAAGAGTTATAGCTCTGCCTTTACCAACAACAGGAAGAGAATGAAACCTCAAACAGTAAAAGTATTATGCCATAGAGCGAACTCTTTGCTGCAGAGAGAATATCATACCTTCAAAAGGGAGATGAGGCTCCTACAAGTAATTTGAGAGCTGGGAACAAGGCAAAGGTAAAGGAACCCCTGACCATTAGGTCCAGTCGTGGCCGACTCTGGGGTTGCGGCGCTCATCTTGCTTTATTGGCCGAGGGAGCCAGCATACAGCTTCTGGGTCATGTGGCCAGCATGACTAAGCCGCTTCTGGCGAACCAGAGCAGCGCACGGAAACACCGTTTACCTTCCCACCGGAGCGGTACCTATTTATCTACTTGCACTTTGACGTGCTTTTGAACTGCTAAGTTGGCAGGAGCAGGGACTGAGCAACGGGACCTCACCCCGTCGCAGGGATTCGAACCGCCGACCTTCTGACTGGCAAGTCCTAGGCTCTGTGGTTTAACCCACAGCGCCACCCACGTCCCACGGGAACAAGGTAGGGGGTCCATATATCCACACAGTAATACAGGTGGGAAAATTAAGATTCCCAGGACAGATGGAGGCATATTTTTTGTCCATTCCAGAACCTCAGTCATAAATTCAGGTCAGAAGGATTCCCTCAGAAGGATTTTGTAGCGACACTCATTTAAAGCAAATTTTAAAGTTTGCACCAATATTTTCAAAATTACTTCTTGAAAAACAAAGTATCAGGTATTTTCCCCATGGGAGCATCCTCAGTGATCTCTAACAATCCAGTTCTCCTTCTTTCTGTCACACAGTGATTCGGAGAAATGAATGGAATAACACTGACTTCTGATTATGATTTCTATGACACATCAGTGCAATTAGCATTTTGGAAAATAACAGACAACCTCTCTGCTAACTCATATTTTTATCTGTGAAAACAGGTGAAAACCAAGTCCCCAAAACTTTGTTTTGTTTCAAAGCAACCACAGACCCCAAATGCTTTTCTCCCTTAAAGTATCCTTTACCTGTAAAAATACTCCGTAACACTGTAGTCCTAAACAATGAAATGGATCTGAGCAGCCACTAAATTTAAAACAGGAAATCTATAAAGATAAAAGAGGGGTGGAACCTTCAATTTACTAGGCATTTTAGGTAGCATAAGGCAATTTGCATGTGCACATGTACAAAGGTGGGTTTTTTAAAAAGCTGTTATGCTTACTTCTGAAAGTATCTTGTGTATGTACTTCAATCTCTCCTTTGTAGGTAGCAATAAAGTACACCTTTTTAACAACAGGCCTGCAAAGAAAGAAAAAAGCACACAGGAATGTTTTGAAATATAATATTCTGAATTGTACCGTATTGCCAAACCCTGCACACCTGTGCTGTTAGGAGCCAGAAGCCCGTTTATTTAATAAACTAAATAATAGGCTACACACTGTTAATAGACAGCTAGTTAGGATAGTCAGATGACAATGACTTTCCTTCTTCTGTTTCCAGTAAATCATTTCCTGAACTACCCTTCCCACTCTAAGCTTCCTTGCTTTTCTGCTGTCACTATACTTCCTTCTTTCTTTCTGATCCTCCTACTTACTCATTTTTTTCTAATCCTACTACTCACTGAGAACTGTGTCCTTTCAGGATTTAAGTTTTTGAGCTTTTTTTAGTATTTAAGTTTTTGAGCTTTTTTGGGATTGAACTGCCATAGGGTGGGCCAGATTAGGCCCCCCAAAAGGACTTTGGACATGCCTGACTTAGGCCCTCTGAACAGGACAGCACTGACTGCTCCATACAGCCCTCTGGCACACAACAGGTATTACACAAATGTTTATTATTAGCATTGCTAGTTGTAAATTGATTTAGTTTCATTTACTTAAAATGACTGTTTGGACTTAAAGCCACATCAGCTGGAGAAAATGAAAGTGCTCCAGATTAATTGGTTTATAGATCATTCTATAAAGCTGAAATCCTTTGAGGCCTCTGCCAACTTTGGCTCCTTGTGTTGAGACACGCACATCAAAGCACCTCAGAAATGGTTGTTGTTTTTAAAAGGTCATGTAAATAGCATTTCAAGCCTTGCAAGAAAGGTTGTGTCAACTGTAAAGTGACAGTTACTAAAAATATTTATATTAAAAAGAAATACAATAGAATCTGAAAGTACACTGGGGGAAGCTCAGCTAGCCTTGTCCATCATGGAAAGAAGAGCTTTTGACTTTCTTCCAAGCCATTTTAGAGGATATATTATTCTGAATTATTATGGCATAGCACACAAGGAAGCAACAACAGAGTTGTTTTTTGATGTAGAATTTGGAACAGCTTGTTTGTAGTAGGGGAAAATATTTCTCAGCCAGTGGAAACTTATGGTTTAAATTTTTATTTTAAAAAACTAGGTCAACAGTGTATTGTTCAGGAAAACTGGTAGCGAATTCTGAGTGGGAATGCTGGAAATATATTTGGGGGACAGGCAAAGAAGGCTGAGGGATGAAACTGTAACAGAGCTTTTTTGCTCATTCAGCTGCTGAAACAGAGAACTAGTGCCACATAAGTGCTAAGGACTTGGAACATAGTCCTTTGTCCTGTGTTCATATCCCTGCTTAGCTATAAAACTCACTTGGTGACCATTTTGCTATTCCAGAAGGAGCAACACATTTTGATCATTTTGTAGTGCTGTTTCCCCTGGCCGCCAGCAGCGCTGCCTGGGGCTGATGGGAGTTGGAGTCCAACAACATCTGGACGGCCCAGATAACTGTAACTTTTTTGTGTACAGTTCTGGTTGCCTTATCTGAAAAAGGGTATTGTAGAACTGCAAAGGTTTCAGAAAACAGCAACGAAAACAACACTTAGGGCTTTTTAGTTAGTTAGTTTTTTAAGGCAAGTAAGAGAGGACACGATAAAGGTGTATAATATTATGCATATTGTGGAGAAAGTAGCTAGAAACTCTTCTCTCTCTAACATAGGACTGGAACCCAGGGCCATTCAGTGAAGTTGAATGTTGGAAGATTCCGGGCAGACAAAAGAAAGTACACCACACATTGTAAAGTATGGAAATTGCTCCCACAAGTTATAGTGGTGGTCACCAATTTGGAGGGCTTTAAGAGACGATTAGCAAATTCGTGGTGTATGAGGTTATGTTCTACCTCCACTGGGACTCACAAACAAGGGAGAGCGCCATTATATCCATGCCCTGCTTATGGGCTTCTCACATAGGCATCTGGTCAGTCACAGTGAGAACAGATTGCAGAACTAGATGGGCCTTGGGCTTGATCCAGCAAGGCTCTTCTTGTGTTCCTTTTGTAAAGCCATCTTTCAAAAGTGGGAAACTTGGGTTGCTGTGACCATCAAAGACTTGCTGAACCACATGGGCATTATTCAATTCCTAACTTTGTACATGGAACTGATTTCCCCTTTTGCAGGATGCAGCAAGTGTATGTTACAACTAATGATGTAGAGGCCATCTTGGCTCTGGTCCTAGAACACCTGCTCCTAGCCTTGCAGGCCTTTTCCCAACTAGACTCGGAGAGTGGGGGCCTGACTGACTCCAGCTACAAAAGCTGAGGCTGCGGAAAAGATTCTTGGACTGAGGTGTTGCATGGGTGCTGTTGCAGATGGGCAGGGGGAGGTTGTTGCTTTTACTGATTTTTTTTTTGGTATCTTTATTTTAGATCTCATGATTAATGTGGAAATTGTTCGATTTGATGTTTTATTTATTGTTTGTGACTACTTTTGTTATGTTGTCATTATCTATTTTTTCATGTTGTAAGCCAACCTTGAGCTTGGCTTGAAGTATGGAAAGGTGGCATACAAATAAAATTATGTATGTATGCATGTATTGTATGTAGTAGAAAGTATTAAAAAGAACTACTGTTCTTCCTTTTTTTGGTCTTTCATTGTAAACCAAATAAATTTCCAGCAAAAGTCTTTGAGACTTGAGATTTATGCTCATCTGTTGAGAAACGAACCCTTGTTCACTATATGACTGAAACTGGATCTGGATTAATTGCCATAGAGAAATTACCCTCCTATCCTGCTCAATAATATTTCCCTGTTTTTTTAAAAGGATCCAATTTGTATCTACGTTCTTATTCTCCAGTTAACCAGGATCTTGAATCCTGGCTTCTTTTTATTTGATTGAAATCTATTTTTGTGTCCCTGGAATAAAAAAAAATAAATTGTGGTTGTTGTCACCTAAGGATTTGTAGTGTTCTAGCATGGAGTATCCTTTCCTACAGCCAGATAGCTCAGGATTATGAAAGTCCTGCCGCAAAAGCCTTCGGTTTCCTGTAGGAGTTGAGATGTAATTAATAAGGCGGCTGCTGATAGTCTTTGATACCATGCTTAGCATGCTGATATCCTTCACTGAATAAAAGGAGGGAAAGAAAAAGAAAAACACACACAACCATGAGCCCTTATTCTCTATAAAACACTTTTGCTTATCAAGTCAATAATTCACTTTATCTTAGACAAAGGGTGGCCTGAGGATTCATTGTGGCCCCCAATGACTTAGTATCAGACCTTCAGAGCTTAGCTATTTTTTCCCGTCACAAGACACAGGCAAATAGCTCTTTTGCCCTTTCCTCTCACCCATGTGAGGTTCAACAGAAACATTTTCCCAGAATGCTTATTATGAACTTCAGGGTGCTGATGATTCCAAGACCATTGTTGCTCTTACAAATTAGTTGACAAGCTGGGCTCACAAGGTGCTTTGCTTCCCTTGTTGCTGCAGTGCTGGGAAAGAAGCAGTAGGCCGGCCCTGAGGAGCAAGCCAAGGAAAAATTTTTGCTCGTTTCCTGGCAGTGCAGCAGGAGCAGGGGATGAGTGAAGCACCTGCAACTAGCATGCCACTTGCTCACATTAAAACACAGTTTATTTTAACTATGTTTCAATGTGATATGTGAACCAGGCCAATGACAAGACACAGTTTAATCATGTGACTAAGTACAGTAAGTCCTTCTGTTTCCATTGTTCAGGCTGTGAGTGCTACTGCTTATATATAGTCAAAATGGCACAAGAATAAAAGGGACACAGGGAACCCACAGCTGTGCAGAAATATAACAAATCTGGGGTGGAGGCAGGACTCTAAATGGAGGAGGGGACGGCCAAAACACCCCAGTGAGAACTGAGCGTGCTCAGTGGCCACATAATGCTGGGATGACAGTTGAAGAGAAAGAAGAAAGATAATCAAGTGGAACAGAATGGCTAGAACCCTGAACAAGAGCAATCTCCACTGCAACATTTTGTCGCAGGCTCCAGTTGTCTACTAATTCCAGTTTCTTAGTCTGAAAGTTGATGTCTCATAAACAGGAACTTAGCATTTCCACAATGTTGCTGATTATGTTTCGGCAGCTTTATTACAATGCCTTCCATCCAATTGTCCTCTCTGCCCCTTAATTGTTGGAGCCTTTCTCCCCTAATTAGTTAAATCTGATTCTTGTGCATATTCATCCACCCACCAAACAGGTATTTTTTTTGGGGGGGGCAAGTAATTGTTTCTGACCTTGCACAACCCTGAGTACTTTTCAACTCCATAGAAGCCCTTCTGCACACTGCATAAGATACCGGTATATATGTACAGCAGGCACGGGTAGGGACATTTTTCATCCCAAGAGCCACATTCTTTTGTGGGCAAGCTTCTGGGGGCCATATACCAGGGGTGGCCAGAGCAATGGGCACACCTCTTACCTTTGTACAGTAGGTTACATTTCGGCCATGCAAAAGTCGGAGGTTTCTATACCCACATATACCACACACCTCCCCATTCTCTTTTCAGGCAAGCAAGAGGCATTGCCACAGCTAAAAGCACATTCCAGCCAGGCAAAAGGAGTCAAAGAGGGTGTGGGAAAGAGTTCCTAGGGCTGAACCAAGAAACTGAAGGACCGCATTTGGTCCCAAGGCCTGAGGTTCCCCTGATGTATAGACCAGGAGTCTACAGTATAAACTAGGAGTTAACATTTTTTTAAAAAACAATGTAGGCACTCTATACTGAGAGGTAAAAACACATACAGTGGTACATTGGTTTACGAACTTAATCCGTTCTGGAAGTCCGTTCTTAAACCAAAGCGTTCTTAAACCAAGGCGTGCTTTCCCATAGCAGCGGGGGACTTAGTTTACAAATGGAACACACGCAACAGGAAGCGGAACACGTTCTGCTTCCAAGGCAAAGTTCACAAACCAAAACACCTACTTCTGGGTTTGCCGCGTTCTTAATCCAAGTTGTTCATAAACTAAGCTGTTCTTAAACCAAGGTACCACTGTATAAGTCCCAAAAACTTGAACAGCAGCATAGGTGCAATGAGTCCCAAACTAAAACAAGCCAAAGAAGTATACCACAGGACCACTGGTACAAAATACTCTGCATCTCAATAAACAATAACAGATCGCCACTGTCAATTATAAATGAGCAGCCTCGCCTGATAAACCAGACATAGTGGCTTGCCACATAGGAACTGGCAGCTAATGTGGTATGCTACATTTGGCAAGTGGGGTAGAGCTTTTGTAGCAGATACATCACAAAGCCTCAAATTCTCACCTGGCAGATATTCTAAAACCATCTGAAAGATTTCTAAGGGGAGTGCTTTGAAATCCCCAAGAGTTGACAGAGATGGAGAATCCGCATCCAGGGTGCTGCTAAACTTGCTGGAACGACGGTAGCTTCGTCGATATTTCTGGTTTGGAATCAAGGTATAGCTGGTTCTTGCAGGATATGTCATCCTTCTTCCTCGGTTCATTAATCTAGCCTGAAAAGCGGGAGGGAAATCCACAGTATAGAGATAAGGAAAATGAAATCCACAGGAAAAATGAAAGGAACAATGAGCTCAAGGACTATAAAATGGCATGATTGGTATATATTACACAAACAGGGTAAATGTTCAATTTTATAAGTATAATATACAACACATCAATCATCCTTCCAAATCTATGAGTCGTTTATGAGTCTACTGTTGCCATACATAAATGTGACGTCTCTGAAGTACTAGCAGTTCTTTGTTTTATAGCCAGAAGCTTTTCAGTGAATTTACATTTATTTCCTCTAATCCAGAGAATCACAAGAGCAGCAAATAGCAATAAGCTCACTTCTGCACTCACAGGCATGGAGTGGGTCATTCCATGTCAAGTGATCCAAAGACTTTTACATTACTATTTTATTTTGCTTTCAGTTTCAGTTTCCTAAAAGTAGTATAAGCGAAGGTCCCAGATCTCAGTTTTTTATTTTTTATCTCATCCCGTTACGAGGGTTTGAAATTTCAAAAAATTGACAATTTTGGCCTTGCTGGACTACACAAAAACCTTAAAATCTCAGCCCAGAATTGAGATATTTCAAAACTAAAAATACAAATCTCTTCAGAACTTCATGGGCTTTAATATGATATGGCACGTGATGGACTTACTTTAAATTTTAAAGTTACATCATTTAAAATTTTAAAAAGTGATTTAAAAAGTGATATGATTAAACATTTTCATGAGCTTCCTGCAAAATTTCATCTTTGGGATCTCAGTGGAATCACATTAAAATACATCTATTTTTTACATACATGTTGGCCTTATTGGGTTCTATTTAGGATAAATGGCTCTTCCTGGAGTAAAATAGAATAAACAAGACTTCAAACCTATGACCAATATGGGTTTACTATCACTATACTCTAGGCCTCTAGAAAACCTGCTTAGTCAAGACAGGAGCCTAGAAAAATGTTTTGCACAACAAATCAATCATCCTAATAAATGATGCTGTTTGTGCATATATCTGATTTATTCATAGAAGAGAAACCATAAACATTCATTATTTCTGACTTCTTTTCTGTCTCTAAATGACTTGTAAATTCTCACAGCTTGAGAACCCATATTTGTTCCAGTAACAGTGCACAGATACTTTTTGAGCCCTTGCACTTTTTGTTTTCTTCTTCTTTTGCAAAATATGCCTCAACAGAAGTACAATATTTGACAGCAGCGTCATTTTTTTTGGCAGATCTTTTTCTCTAGGTATTTTCTTTTTTCTTTTCTTTTCTTTTTTACAAACAGGGTATTTTGGATTCAAATGATCCAATTTCCCTCCAAATAAAGGCTAAAACCTCCAAAGGTAGTCGGGTAGTGGCATCTCAGTAAGAATACCCAAACTTGGCAAAAGTCGCAGCCTACAATGGGAAAAAATGTTTAGCAAATATACATATTCCAGAAGCAACGCGGGTGGCTGTAGTCTAAACCACTGAGTCTCTTGTGCTTGCCAATCAGAAGGTCGGTGATTCGAATCCCCATGATGGGGTGAGCTCCTGTTGCTTTGTCCCAGCTTCTGCCATCCTAGCAGTTCGAAAGCATACCAGTGCAAGTAGATAAATAGGTACCACTACAGCAGGAAGGTAAACGGCATTTCTGTGTGCTCTGGCACTAATCACGCTCCTCCGTGTGCCAGTAGCGGTTTAGTCATGCTGGCCACCTCGGCCTGAAGCAAGATGAGCGCTGCAACCCCATAGTCACCTTTGACTGGACTTAGCCATCCAGGGGTCCTTTACCTTTACATAATCGAGAAAGGCACTCAGTTTGCATGATTAATTTACTGTGTTAAAGCAGAAATCCCATCTATGAAAGTTTACTCCGATTGAACTTAGTGTGAATTAACATGTGCCATCCTAAAAACACTTAATAAGAAATATTGACCTGAGTAAACTTGCATGGAATTCAGCAGGTAGGCTGTATAAAGGAACTTCAAAATAAGGAATACAAAAGTTAACTTCTTAACTCACAGCCTTGGGAATAACTGGAGAAACTCATCTTTGGATTAGAAGATACATACCACCACCTAGCTCCAACAACACCATATTTGCCCAAGTAATAAAATGTTGTTGTTTTTTTAAGATTGCTATGCTGCTTCCTAGTTAAACACTCTCAAAGAAGGTTACAACCAATTAAATATAGCATACAAAATATAAATGCAGCCTAAAACAACCTATCTTTAAAACACAAACAAAGCAACTAGAAAAGAACAATCAATACTCCTTGATTTTGGAGTGAACACTCCTTTAAAGAGCTCTTTCCCCCGGCCCAGCTTCCTGGATGAGAGGTGAGGTGTCCAGGACAGCTTTACTGACCAGGGATTTCAGAGGTATGGTGTCACTACCAAGAAGACCCTGTCCTGTTCACTGCTAACCATACCTCATTAGGAATGGCATACTCAACAGAGTCTCCGCTAATGACTTTGATGACAGAGGAAGGTAGAAAATTAGGAGAGAAAGTGCCCCTTCATATTACCCTGACCAAAACTGTTTAAGGCTTTAAAAGTCAACAACTGTACTTTGAATTGTGCCAAGAAATATACTGGCAGCAGACATACGAAGATTGGTCTCTGAGGCCATTCCTCGACAGTAACCTGGGTGCTACATTTTAGATCAGTTAAAGTTTCTGGACAGTCTTCAAAGGCAGACCCACGTAAAATGCATTACGGAAATAAAATTTTGACATTATTATATAATTTAGAAGGTATGTTAGATGGTGACACAAGCATTATAATATGGGAAAGAGAACAGTTGATGCACCAAACTTAACAAGAAAAAGGCACTCTGGACAGAAACTGTCAAGCTATAACGCTGGATCCATGAACATTGAAGTGCTGTAAGAACAGGTTGCCCACTCACACTCAAATTGACAGGTTCACCTACCGTTAACTGGTTCACCTACCGTCAACAGCTCAGTCTTAGCTGGATAGAACTTCTTTTTATTGGCCTTTATCCAGCTCATTATTAACTCCAGACAACTTGTTCAGGGATTCCAGCACCACCTTGCGAAGAACTGAGGAAGAAATAACAGATTATCATCAGCCTATTGCTGGCAATGAACTCCAAATCCTCAAATTGCATTTCTCAAACACCTTCATGTACATGTTGAATAAGGTGGAAGAAAATACGAAACCTTGCAGCAACACAAGGGTCATCTCCCATAGGGCCGAGCAACTGTCTCCAGTCACCTTGTGGAATCTACCTGGCAGATAAGAGTAGAATCATGGTCAAATTTAGACAAGTAATTCAGAAAGATATAATAGATTATACTGAAAACTGTTGATACAGCAGTCCAGAACAATAAACATGGAGACAACGGTAAAGATTCTATTCTAGACTGTAAATACATGTGAGAAGCAAGGTATAATATTTCATTTTTGTAAATGTTAAAGATCTGTCACTCTGTTGATTTTTTAAAAAAATTGCCGCCTTCCTGTTCTCAACACATTTAAGTCTGTATTTCTGTATCCAACAGTAGAGCCCTTGGCCCACATTAAATACTACAGAATACAGAACCTGTGGCAATTCTTCATTTTGACACTACCCCACGATAATGTTTGCCCTCTCTGAAGTGAGGCACACACACACACCTCAGCCCTCTGTAGCATCCCATGAAGCCCTTGCTACAGAACCTGTCAGATCGCGAAGACAGATTTACGACACCTGAAAATAAACGTACATACCAATGTTCAGTGAGTCTCAGTTTAATGCTGTGTTGTGCACAGAGCAGCAATTTGAACCGGCATCTCTCATATTCAAATCCCACCCTCTTGGCCCTCACAGGTGGATAAAATGAGATGAGGATATGCCAAATTCAGTTACAATAAGATACAAAAAGAGAGAGAGGTAAACCTGCTTTAGCTATTTTAACCCTATTTTAGCTGCCTCTCACCCAGTGTGGCTAAAGATAAAAACCTTCAGTTTTGTGTGAGGCAAAGCATATAGACAGTAGCGGGGGAGGGGACACCTAGGCCTACTGCCTCAATTTAAAATTGCAGCAATCTATTTTGGGCTATTTTTAAAAAAAGAATTAGTATTTCACTTTGCAGAGTATTAATGACGGTATTACGGGAGTTTAGGTTTTCTCCGCATATGTCGTTTATCTGAGGGGGGAAATCGAAGGGTGCTCTGTTAAAATACGGCATCTGCCTGCCTGTCAGAATTGCCAGAGTAATAAAACGCTTGTATTCAGAATTAATGAAGTGTTATGAGGAATAACAGCAGCTGTGTTGGTTCCACAGAGCAATAAACAGAGGGAGCGAGAGGCTGCTTTTTATAATTCATGCATTTCCGAGCTTCTTTTTTTCCTTGATTTTGAACATTCCACCTCATGGAAATAAAAAAATAATAATTTTTTTTTATAAGTGCACCACTAGCGAATTTGAAATCCCCTAATTTCCCCTAATAGATAGATAGATTGTTGTGGGATGAAATATCCTTCTATCCGCCAAAGCATCCATTTTCCAGGCATATTTGAATCGTACTTATTTAAGTACGATTTAGCATTGATAATGTTTTACTTCTCGTCATTCTGAGAATGCTCTGTACATAACTTTTTGTTTGTTTGTCCCCCCCCCCCACTTCCCCCCTAATACAAAAAAGGTGGTTCTGTCAAAAGATAACACAACTGTTTGCGCCTGCGTTTATAAAAACATGGCAGGCCCTCATTTACCACAGGAATGTCCTTCCTCTCAGTAGCAGAGCCGAATTAGTTAAGCCCCTTTATAACATCTTTCAAACTTCCCGCTTTCCCGCCACATACGGGGAATCAGAGATCTCCCGCCTTCCTGTCTGATCACGCCCCCTAACCAGGAATACTTTGTTTTGCAGCGTTTTATGTGATGTTATTTAAACACACACCTTCCCCTTCGGCTTGGGACTCGTTCCCCGCCCTCCCTCCTCTCAAGCCGTGCGTGAATTTGGCGCGCTCATTTGTATGCATGCCGCCGGGGGAACAGCTGTGTCGCTTCCCTACAGGAATAATTCACGAGGAGCGGGTTCGACTCTTTGCAAAAGGGCGCCAAAAGCGACGCCGGCCTCCTCCTTCCCTTGAGATATGTGAAGGAGTGACAGGAGTTGAAAGTCCTGCCTTAGCGACACTTTCCCGTGTCAGGTTCTCTCAGCCTCGCCTCTCACGTATTTGAGGGGAGAAGGGATGAATCCTGACGCATCAAGGCGTGGGAGAAAGGACTTCTCCAGAGCAGAGCGCTGCGTTTCCTGACAGGGGTCGAGAACCCCGTTTTTCCTTCCGTTTTCTATTAAAAAACATACATATCTTGCATGCATGCATGCATGCGTATACACACACACACACATAAATATTGCATATATAGTGCTTTTTTCTGGGGGATCACGGGTACGCATACCCCTAAACATTTTGTGAGTCTTTGTACTTTTGTCCACATAATGTATTTCTTTTTCCCAATTTGAACTATAAAATGGTGGTTTTCTTGAGTCAAAATGAGAGTATCCCTAAACACACACACATACACATATATATATATATGTGTGTGTGTGTGTGTGTGTGTGTGTGTGTATGTTATACGTGTGTGTGTATACACACACACACACACACACACACACACACAAAATATATTCATATATCTATATGAGCATGAGGGGCAAGGGAGCAGGGCAGGATGTTGAAAGCCCCTCATGCTACCTATTACATGTAAAAGGGTCTCTTCCAAGACCACCAGCAGCAGCAGCAGCAGCAAAAAATCCTCTGCATTTCTATTGCTGGCTGGCTGTGCACAGGTGACAACTTGAATAAAATATTGGGGCTGGTGAGCCCCACACCACATAATCACAATGTCGCGGTGCATGCACACTATTTGAATGGCATTGCCCATTTAACTGGGGGGGGGGGCTGCTGGTCCCCTCAAATAGCTTTTTTTTTAGGCAGGGGTGAAGGAACCTCAGGCCCCTAGGAGTAAGCTCCTATGGGCTGTAGTATCTGTCTCTGTGTGTGTGGATTGGGATTGCACTGACTGTTGCCACACCATTTGCCTTTTGGGGCTGTTTGCCAACGGTCCAAAAAGAGTCTGTGTAAATAGCTTGTACACACTTTATTGTGCAGGATTCATATACACGTATAACTTAACTTATCTGGAGGCACCCTCATGACTTTCTAGGAATCATATAGGAGCCAACTCCTATGGGATTAGGTCCATTTGGCCCTACCCTAATTAATTTTCAGGTGGGCTGGAAGGCCCCCAAGTTGATGAGCATTGCCATTCAAACAGCGTGCATCATGTGATCAGTTATGTGAGGTGGGGCTTACCTCCCCCCCCCCCGCAATATTTTGTTTAATTTGGCACCCCGATAGGAAAAAAGTGCAAAAGACGCTAACAACACCAATGCAACAATACAAATACTGAATACTTAGTGTTCCTGCAAAGACAAAAAATAATCTGAAACAGCACATGGTATCAACCCTTTCCACACAGGATAAACACCAGTAGTCACACAAAGCCTGGCCTTAAGTGCTGTCCAAATGTTTATTTTATTTGTAGGAGAGAAGGCACTCCTTCATACAGTTGGCTAGGATGTTCTGTGACTGGGATGGAAAACCTGTGGCCCTCAGCTTGATTTCATGCAGTCCTTGGTCTAATTTCATGCGGGTGGCAAGAAGAGGGGAAATGGGAGGGAGGGGAGAGGTTGGCAGAGAGAAAGAGGCAATTGAGTGGCCAGCGGATCACTCTTTAAAGAACTTCACTTCCTGTGATGCCTTGGAGAGAAGTCATGAGAGTTAGAACATCTTTTTCTGTGGCATAGATTTGGAGAATGTTCATAATACTTCATCTACCCAACAATTTGCATTACAGTTTAAAGCGGATGTCTTAAAAAAACACCACTAGAGGTCTCTTCTAACTCAGAATTATGTTAGATCCAGCGGAGGGGAAGTCAAATAGCTAAATACAAGCCTAACTTTTGCAGATGAAAGTATTTACATATGCAAGACTGGATATCCCCTTTCACTTTATGTTCAGCAAACAACCCCTGCCTAATATTTCCTAGCTGGTCTTCTGGGGGGGGGGGGGGAATGGATGCACCACATACTAAACTCTCCAAAATACTTGGCTTACTATCTTGGTGTCACAAACTGCCTTTTGAAAAAATATGTTTCTATATTTTGTTACTGTTTTTGCAAACAATCCAGGCAAATTACTCCTCTGATCTTCCAGGAGAAATAGCGTACAGTATACATAAACTGACCTAGAACTAGGGCAGGGAAAACCTCTGTTGCAGTTGCCAAGTGACAGTTTGTTATATCTCATTGGCTCACTGCTTGCAGCCACTACTTCAAAAAAAGAAGTGGAATTTTACCGTATTATTTAATTCTGTAAACAAGTTCAGCAGATGTTTCCATCTTTCAGTTATGAAAATTGGAAGAATGTGACTTGGGTTCTTACATGTATTAAATAAATGCCAACCTTTACTGGTGTATTGGGAGTTCCTGCTTTCTAACTCATGTTGTGCCCCTCAAGTGATAAGACCATTCCTGCAATGCTGTTGCTAGGAGTTAGGGACTTTGGTCTTCTTGTCTGCACAGAAGATTCTGCGGCTAGTTTTTTTGAGGGGGTGTTGGTCCATGTTTACAGTGTTTTTGACTTTTGATTATATTCTCTATCTGGTCCCCTCTTACATGAGAAGTTGGGTGATTCTGGGGCAACTGAGCCGGCCACTGGATTTTTCCTTCCCAACGCCGATTTCTGTTTGTTTTGAGAAACATAACACAGATGCCTGAAATTGGCAAAGGAGCATAGGAGACTATTAGCACACACATGCCTTATTTCTGGCTAGCAGGAATGGGAAGGGTCCAGCTAGCCAACCCTCTGTGTGATTGTTTGTTTCAGTGCAAGCTCACTAACTGTGAAGCCATTGCATGCAATAAACACCCACCACTTCCTACATGCATTCATTTTCCTTACTTTTATTTATTTTTAGATCCTTACTTTCTTCCATCAGGGAATGAATTTAAGGTGCTGTTTACAGCATTGCAGGACCAGGCATCGGACTTCCCATACCCCAAACCATATACATAAACCAATTAGACTGGGTTTTGGGTGAAAACAGGCTACAACTTTATTGAATACAGATGAAAGAGTTTTGGCTTGGGCATGGGGCAATCTAAATACTTCTAGCCCGCCCACCAGAAGTGACGCATGGTCAATCCAGGCGAGGGTTCCTAAGACTTACATCCAATAGGATGACCCCCGCAGGGGAGTGCCTTTGGCCCTGCCCCCCCTGGGCACGCGGACATGGCCACTCCCCCTG
This sequence comes from Podarcis muralis, assembly GCF_964188315.1. Taxonomy (NCBI): domain Eukaryota; kingdom Metazoa; phylum Chordata; class Lepidosauria; order Squamata; family Lacertidae; genus Podarcis; species Podarcis muralis. Next base: position 36,859,276 of record NC_135667.1, on the reverse strand, counting down.
GAATCCTTTAACGGGATACCCCAGCGTTTGGAGGGGCAAGCGGAGACTACAACCTCCCCTCCGTCCAAAACAAGGGATTGTCCCAATGCTCAACCAGTTGTGAGAAATTGCTATGAGGTAGGCAAAACCACCAGGTCAGTGCCAATTAGCCTGGTGGGCAAATTCCTACCCGGCCCCGTAAAGAGCAGCGACTACCATAGTCACAACAAAGTCATTGCCTATCAGCGTAAACCGTGGGTGGGGGGGATGGGGGGGAAACCTGGTGCAGGAACAAACAGGTTGTGCCTTGGGTGTGGGCTGCTTAAATGGGCAGGAGGCAGATCCGATGGAAGCCCACCGTGGGCTCCATTGGCTCCCCTCCTGGCTCCGCCCACATCCCAGCCTGTATCCCCATTCGCCAATGCAGGGCGCAGGTTAAGATCCAGCTCCTGATGGGCGGCAGGGGCATATGCCCCCTCTGCCTATCAGGAAGGGCACTGCCATTTGAATTCCACCATCGGGGCCCCAGTGAAGCCTCTTCCATCCAGCAACGCCACCGCACCAAGAGAGGTGAGCGGACTTCCAAAAATCCCAGGTGGTCTCCATCTGGACACTGGCCAGATCGTGACCGGCTTAACTTCAGCAAATTTGCTGAAACCATGAACTGGGGATAAAGCATATGTAGGTAGGTAGGTAGAAAGCCTGTCAATGTACAATTTGGGGAGTTGAGGGGACTTTGTCCCACCACTATCCTATACATGTTTACTGAATTCAGTGGGACTTACTCCCAACTACAAATATGCTGGGATTGCACAGCCTTCAATTACGTGCATCTTTCAAGTTTTGGAATGCAGTTCTCAGACTTTGGACCTTTTCTTTAGCATCTGCAGGTGTGGCAGTGGTTGTGCTGGATCATTGCCTTACCTCGGTAATGGACTGAATGAGAGCCAACCACGTTCAATCCAGATAAGAATGAAGTTCTTAGTGGGTGGTTCCCTAGACCACAGGGATAGGACCTTGAGTGCTCTGAAGGAGCAGGTACACAGCTTTGGAGTATTTCTGTCGCTTGAGGCTCAGGCGGCCTCTTCCATCAGCTTCGGCTGGTGGCCAAGGGATAGCCTAGTCTGGCTCAACCGCTAGACTAGGGCTGCCATATATCTGCTCAACAACTTTTGGGGTTTCCTAAAAATCGCTCTACAACTTTTGGGGTGTCCTGGTTACTTTTTGAAATACGGCAATCCTATGCTAGACCCAATTCTGCCCAGTGCTGGTTTTGACCTATAAAGCCTTAGACGGCTCAGGACAACAAGACCTCAAGGACCGTCTCTCCCCATATGAACTGACCTGCATCTTGCACCCATCATGTGAGGTCCTACTTTGTGTGCCTCCTCTTTAAGACATCCTGATAATGGCAATTTGAGAGCAAGCCTTTTCTGTAGTCCTTCCCCACTTAGGGAATGCTCTCCCCAAGGAGGCTCACCTGAGGTCTTTGTTACAAATCGTTAGGCAAGAACAACCCTCTTCTCCCAGGTCTTTGGCTAATTACACAACCTATGGCCTTTTAAACTGTATGGAGGGTGTATATTGTATTTGTTTGTTATAATGCTAATTATTTTGGTGTTTTTACATTGTAAACCATCCTGTGTTCCTCGGCTAAAGGTTGTGAGATATATACCCACAGCACTTCAAATTTTAGGATTAAGTACAATATTTCAGCTCTTTTTCCCAGTCCTGATGTGGTAGTTCTTTTTGATGTGCTTGGCTCCTTTGGAAGAGCAGCATAATTAATTAATTAATTAATTAATTACATGTTTAAAAATTGCTCCATTGCTTTTTTGTTCCATTGACTGTACTTCTTGGCTTGTATCTTTAATAAAATTCCTGCAAGTTTTTTTTGTTTGATGTCTTACTGTATTTTAATTTGATGGAAGTTGCCCAGAGTGGCTGAGGCAACCCAGTAAGATGGGTGGCATAAAAATAATACATTATCATCATCATCATCAACAACAACAACAACAACATTTACTTTATCTTTGCAATATACAGTAGGATTGTGGCCTGTTTTCCAGATCTTTGTGCACTGCTTCCTTTGCCAAAGCCTCTTTAAGTCAGGGTCCTTTGAACAGAAGATTAAAATAAGGACGGTGTTAGCAATGTCACGCTTACTGCAGGGTTTCCTTATCACTACACAAATCTATAAAACCAACAGAGTAACAAACGCTATACATAGCTAGGCAGGAATCAGTGGCATATTGGCATACAACCCTCTCCAAGAGGATGAAACCCAGGAGCTGGCCTGAAAATAATATCAGTTTTGTTTTGGGAGATAAGAATTTCCCCATTTATTGCCGTTTCCCCTTATCTAAACAACCCAGGGATGAATTTTTGTATATCTATGTCCATGTGCACAAGTAACCAGATGTGAGGAAAAGGGGAGAAAAATGAGTATGATAGCACATTACGGCACCTATCTTTTAAAGAACAATACTCACTGTCTCTTGAGACTTACGACTTTGAGTTCCTGTTTTGAGGACAACATGGAGTTCTCCCTCAACCCCCCGCCCTTGCAGGCCTCCAGCCATTCCCCCATGAAGCCAGTTTTCTCCTAGCTAGGCTCCAAGAATGGAAATAAACTCAGGAGGAAAATAACCGAGGCAGAAAGAAGACTGGATGCATGGAACGTGGTGGGTAGCACATGAGTTCAGCAACCCCCTGTTTTGCATGCTGCTTTTACCGTTGAAATTGTCCCTACCTCCACCCCCCTTTACCAGGTGTGCACACAGGTGACCTGTGTTTAAAGACACAGTCTTTTGCTGCTGGGTCTCATTCTGCTCCCCGTCAGTCACAAAGCAAAGGAAAAGATTCCTCGCCGTTTACCAATGTGACCTGAATGAATGAATCTTTATTTGCTCAACCATCGGCCATAGCAATAAAACAACAATACGATATACAAAGAATAGAAATAAAAAGTCAGCTATATAAAATACATTTTAGGGTTTTGAATCAATAGTCAAATAGTGGATCTTATTCTGATTCACTGGCAGGATCTGAATAAACTTTCACAATTTCATTTGAGTAACAGATATTTCAGAGAAATGATAAGGGATTTTATTTTTGTGTAGGAAAAGCATGATACGATAAGTAAAATAAATAACTCAGCAGAGGGGGAGTTGAGGCAAGTCCAGAGGAGGGGAGGGAGAATAATTGTACATAACACGATGAATGAGATTTGTATCATTTCATTCTTTGTTATAAAATTCAATAAATATTCAAAAACAAGCAAACAAACAAAAAACCTTGCAGACTTTGCTGTCACCTGCTCATTTTGATCTGCCAAGAGAAAGGACACTGTGGCAGTGGTTGGACGACCTGGAATGAACAATAAAAGAGGGGGAGCCTGGATAGCTCAGTTGGTTAGACCATGGTGCTGATAACACCAAGGTTGCAGGTTCAATGACTGTATGGACCAGCTGCATATTCCTGCATTGCAGGGGGTTGGACTAGATGATCCCCAGGGTCCCTTCCAACTCTACAGTTCTGTGATTCTGGGTGAGAATCCCATTCCTCAAGTCTTTGTAAAGAGTGCAAGCCAGAAGGGCATGTGCCACCGATTCGGTACTGCCATCTCCACAGGGACATAAGCGTTTTGTGTGTGGAATCTGTTGGAATCGTCCCTCAAGTACAACCAAGGGCAATACATTCAATCTTGCGAGAGTAAAAGTGCGTCTATATTTTAGAATTGGTAAGTTATGCAGATAGGGTGCCAGAGAGTCAAAATGGGAATAGTCACACCATGGGCAAACTTTCCATATTGTGGCCAATTTGTTCTGATGCTCGATATCATTTAGGTGCTGACAAATTAGACCGTTTGCTTTACCCAAAGTGAGTAGCTGTTGTGGTGATAAACCACAAGAGTGAGGTTTTGATGTGACCTATGAAACAATCAGGGGTTACAAAAGGCAAAACCAAAACAGATAAAACACACAGCTTTAAAAAATTGTGAAATTGGTCTATTGTCCCAGCCTTTCCCCGCACTTTTTTTTTTTATGGAGTGAATGAGATATGAGAGAATGCCTCTGCGAAGCTGATGCAGATAACAGAAGCTTGCACTTTATTTGATGCACACATGCACAACTCCAAGTGTGAAATGTGGACCATTTATAAATACGCCATGGCCAACTCCTTGAAAGATTCCATCAACGGTGTCTCCGAAAAAAATCACACATTACTTGGGAAGACAGGCGAACTAATGCCTGGAAGAAGCAAAGATTACCAGTGTCAAAGCAATAATTCTTCAACATCAACTTCGTTGGACTGGTCATGTGCAAATACCTGATTATCGTCTTCCAAAGCAACTACTCTATTCCAAACTTAAAAATGGACAGTGTGATGCTGGTGGTCAACAAAAGAGGTTTAAAGACTCATTCAAGGCAATCTAAAAAATGTAGTATAAACACCAACAACTGGGAAATACTGGCCTGCGAGAGCTCCAATTGGAGAACAGCCTTTACCAAAGTTGTTGTGAACTTTGAAGACGCTCAAACTCAGGACAAAAGGGAGAAACGTGCTAAGAGGAAGGCACGCTTGGCAAACCCTCACCGTGATCAACTCCCGCCTGGAAACCTATGTCTCCACTGTGGAAGGACGTGTGGATCCAGAATTGGCCTCCATGGTCACTTACAGACTCAATGTTAAAACCGTGTTTATGGAAGATAATCTTACTCGCCAAAGAAGAAGAAAAGTGTGGGAATCCCTGGACAGAGCAATGGGGTTTTTCTTTTTTTGGGGGGGGGGGGAGAGGAAGCCACATGTGTGTCCTCAAGGTGTAGACTTGCATGGCTAGGGCTGCACTAACAGTTGCCACAGAAGGTGGTGTGTGAGAGAGAATGTAAAAGGTAAAGGGACCCCTGACCATTAGGTCCAGTCGTGACCGACTCTGGGGTTGTGGCGCTCATCTCACTTTATTAGCTGAGGGAGCCGGCGTACAGCTTCCGGGTCATGTGGCCAGCATGACTAAGCTACTTCTGGTGAACCAGAGCAGCACACGGAAACGCCATCTACCTTCCCACAGGAGCTCACCCCGTAGTGGGGATTCGAACTGCCGACCTTCTGATCGGCAAGTCCTAGGCTCTGTGGTTTAACTCATAGCGCCACCCGCTGAAACTACATTTTAGCTTAATTACAGCCTCCCCTTTATAGGCTTCCAAAAATGGGAGCTAAGGGGGCTGTCAACAACAACAAACAAAAAGTTCGAGAGGCTGGGTCCCTTCTGTTCCCCTGTAATTTGAGCATTGCAGCAGGCAGGTGATGGGTGAGACAAGGAATTAACTTAGAAATCACTCTCCAAAGTGGACCATGGTGATCAGGTGTGCACTGGATACATGTATCGTTTTGCTTTTAAAAACCACCATATGGGCGAATCTTAACAATGAAAATTCTTCAATTTAACACACATCAGTCATGATCTTTGCTCTTTTTTTATTCTGAAAACCAAAGCAATTCCCAAAGGTACAATTAATATTTTATATTATATATTAGTATCAACACTGCATTCCATGCAGACAATCCGTACCAAACATCTTGCCACAAGCTTTTCCACCCCACGCTCCTCAACATTGAATTATGTTGTAAATTCAAGTATACAAGAAAGAAAAGAAAGGCTTTGCATTGTTATGAGAGATAATGAATTTGGTGCTCAGATCTTATTTGCTGTGGACATGAACTGAATGGGTCATTTGACTTACAGGAAGCGCTTGCATGGTTTTTATTTTATTTTACAGAATTAGATGTGGTCAACACATCTAAAACCTGCAATTCCACATGTAGATTCTTTACCCAGCCATGAACTTCCAACAGGTACATGGAGACAGCAGTGATTTTCAGGCTAGCATTGAGACCTGAAATGTCAGCCCAGGACACACAGTGTCTGGTTTTTATAGTTCTAATGCAGTACTGAAATGCTCTGGAAATGCCTTGTTAAAACTCCTATGAAAGCATGTCTATATTGGAGAGTGGAAGAACTACATCTCAAGTTGTGCTTCTCTTTATTAAAGCCTTTCCCCCTACTCTTTGGCTATTTCAACACTGGGAATTATATCTGCGAAAAAGCTACACTTTCTTCACTGCCTTTTACAGGGCATCTGTACAACACTATGAACCAACTAAACAACCACCTCTCATGTTCAGCTTCCTTTCCCCACTCAGAGCTCAGAAAACCCAACTTTTTAAAATTCGGTGGAACAGTTGCACAATTTCCCCAGGTGTACATAGCTTGTCACACCGCTATTCTGGCCAACTATGGTCTGTATAGATGGCTTCAGCTGTTTTCTTCAATATGGTCTGTTTCTACTTTCTTGAAATCAACCCTTATCACTTTTTCTTCTTCTTGCCCTAAATTGCAGCAGGGGAGGGAATCATGACCAGGAATGTCGTGAAAGGAGAAGGGTTTATTTAATCCTTCCCTCACCCACAGACTGTGTACACACTCTCTCATTTACTCTGCTTCCATTGTTTGGGAAGTGGTGTACTACACAAGACATTATCCGCAATCCGTATCCTATCCTGCATCAATCCTGCCATTTCTTATGACTTACTGCATTTTGATCTGTTTCGCTCCAAACCAGCTTTGATCTGAATTGAGGAAAAGAAAGACCCAGCTGTAGTTTTAAGCTGGCAATCTGTACGTGGCCGCAATGGTCCTGGTGAATATGCACACACTCACATATCTGAGGCTGAGAAAAGGGAAAGGGGCCTGCTCTCTTGACTACAGAGTTTGAGAAGTCCTGGCTCTGAAAGCACAATGCCATTCCACTTACAGCTCGAAACAGAACAGCAGTGGTTGTCTGCTACTAAAAACTGTCCACGTCCGGAAGAAGCCTTTATGACTGTGGTCCACCTTTTGCATAATAGTGTTTGGTGAACAAATATAAGATCCTGTTTGTTTCTTTCAGGGATCTCTTCTTCGCCGCCACCCCACTCTCCATACAGCACACCAGTGGTTGTGATAAATAGGCTAGCATATACCGTATTTTTTGCTCTATAAGACTCACTTTTTCCCTCCTAAAAAGTAAGGGGAAAGGTGTGTCCGTCTTATGGAGCGAATGCAGGCTGCGCAGCTATCCCAGAAGCCAGGACAGCAAGAGGGATTGCTGCTTTCCCTGCGCAGCGATCCCTCTTGCTGTTCTGGCTTCTGAGATTCAGAATATTTTTTTCCTTGTTTTTCTCCTCCAAAAACTAGGTGGATCTTGTGGTCTGGTGCGTCTTCTAGAGTGAAAAATATGGCACATACTGTCCTGAAAAAGTTTCACTGGGATGCATTGCGGGACTGTGTTGCATCTTATGCATGCGTTTTTACTTTTCTTAGAATTAAAATAAAAAGTCAGGTCAGGGAGAAAACGCCACGACCCTGGTAATAGCCCCATTTATACTCTGCCTGCATCTATATCTCTACACGGTTATAGAATTATACAAAATCAGTTACGTACTATACATTAGATAATTAGCTCCTGAGGAAACCCCTGGGACAGATAGGCTCAGCCTGGATACGGAATGAAGCAACAACACCCATAGATGCATAAGTTTAGGAGACATGTCCAGTAATAATAATAATAATAATAATAATAATAATAATAATAATAATAATAATTCCTCTCGGTGCTTTTTCTCTCTTTCTCCAACCAAGGCAGCCCGGCTGCTGTGGTGCTCTTTGTGCCTGTTTTTATTTTTATTTTATTTTACCCCAGACCATATGCAGAAATGGCAAAGTACAACGTTTTTGTTCTAAACCAGCTTTCGCCCTCTAGATGTTTGGGACGCTGCCTCCTATCAGCCCCAGCTGTGCTGCCTGGGATTGATGCGAGGTCTGACCCAGCACACCTGGAAGGTTGGAGAAGCCTCCTTTGAACTCTCAAAGCCAAACTCCTTGTTACCTTCTGCAGGGCAGTTTACCGACACACGTCTCTTCCCTGAGTTTCCCGGTAACTTTAAAGCAGGCGTATCATGCAGTGAGTGTCAACATGCTGCCAGTACTTTCCCGCCTCCCTGCACAGGGCAGTCGATATATGCCGGGAGAGCAGCAAACACAGAATGTGATGGAGTCGCATCGCTTGTCCTCAAAATATCACCTGAAGAAATGGGATAAGAAGTGTGGGTCATCGCGGTCTCCCTGTATTGCCGTAACAGGTGAGCTAGCCCTTAGGATATGTGCAAAATTTGCTCAGGCACATATTTCTCTTGTGGCCATACAGATATGCTCGCAATAGCTTCAACATCAAAATACTTGTTACAGTCTGATTTTAAATGTGGATTTTTTTCCCCCTGGGAGGGAGCTGGAGCTAGTGGGAAAATCTGGGACTGGCAACCATGCCTCGCATCACATAGTGTTGTATCCAAATTAGATTGGGGGGGGGGGGGATTGTCCAGTAGCAGCACTTTCAGGAATGTGTACCAGAATTTTACAAGTACATTTTATCACCCGAACCCACTGGGAAAACATATGGGGTAACCATCATACAAGATAAAGAGGACAGAACAGGAACGTCACCGTTTCCAAGAAAAAATAATCTCTATATGTGCCACGAGACTCCCTTGAAAAAGACCAGGTCTTGATTCCTAACTAAAATCTGATTGTTAGTAGGATCAGACAGACAGAGAGAATCTGCTTTAATTCCCTCCGTTCCCTTCATTGAGATAAGGTAGACCTTTCTCCTTCTCATTCATAAAGTACTAATGAAACCAATGACTAGAACGCGCTCTTTAAAAAAATCCAGAAAAGGGAAGCTAAGTCATATAGCCAATTGTGAGGTGGAGTTGGTAATTCACAGCAGAAATAAGACAAACCATATTATTGTTTTCAGGGTCTGAGGCCAAGTTTGATACGTATTTTATCCTCTGGATGGGGTGATTACTGTCAATTGCAAGGCCTCCTTAATTAATGCTTTCTTTCTCGTGGCTCAAATTTATACCGCCATTACCGATAAATATGAAGGTGGCATTTCAGGCCCAGATTAAGCTCCCCACAAGCCACAAATGTCAGGCACTGCATCCAGTAAGTGCTGCAATGACACTGAGATATTTGAGTCAGACCAACTTGTTCCATGCTAACTATAATCCGTAAGCATCTCTCAAGGGTTTATTCAGAAGGCAAACTTCAATCTCTCCCACCAGAAGCCTAGATTTCCCCCTACCCTAACCTTTCTTTGGACAGTTTAATGTATTTGCTTTCTCACCGTTTGGGGGCTTAAAAAAATTATGTGTAATACCCTCCATAACACACAGAAGCAAAAAAAGCATCTTCTTTTCTATATGGCTCAGCTGCCTGAGAAAAGCAGGAAGAGTGCAGACTTAGACTTCTTTTCCCTGGCACTGAAATCAGCCGTGGATGGCTACACCTGAAAACAACCAATATGAAGTGGGCTTCTCTGCAATAAAAGCTTCGACTCCATTGTAACTTTCCCCGCTAAACCACCCAGAGCCACAAGCCAAACCTGCATGCCTTTTGGGTCCTCCTGTATCCATTTCAATTCTTTTTTGGGGGGCTCTTTAGGTGTTTACTTTCCCCTTTTTGCTATTTCTTCAGTTGTGCTCATCGTGAAACAAACAGGAAACGGGAGGTGACGTTATAAAGGTGTGAGAGCAATTAAAAGAAGAAGAAGACGCATTCTTCAGCATTGATCCGCTTCGACGAAACCCTCCTTCTCGTGGCCAGATGGCTCCACTTCGGTGTACATCGAGTGGTTTCTGAATTTCATGGCAGGCCACTGGTGCGGTCTCTGCTGTGGCGTGAAGAAAAGAAGGGCGTCAGTATGTGAAAAGGGTTGGCTGTCACGATTTGCACACATACATACTTTACATCAGCCTTCCTAAAGTTGAGTGTTTCTGGACCCCAGTTCCCATCAGTCCCCACCAAGAGTAGCCAGCAATCAGGGATGATGGGAGATACAGTCCAAAACATCTGGAGTGTAATGACCTCTGGCAGTCTATCAAGCCATGATAAGAAGTAATGACTCTCCGGCAGTTTTAGGTACGTTTATTTACAAAAAGACATATCCAGAGCACGGCTTCTCGCCTGCTCGCATTTACGATAGTTGGTCAGTCTGAAATTTCGCCCCTCCCACAGCAGGAAGGATGGCAAACTCCCGCCTTTCTCCTCTTGCCCTTCCGTTGCCCTCTGATCTTATGCAGTCACCTAGAATGAGGACTGAGAGGACTGGCCTGCCCCCTCCCCACTTCCACTCAACACAGACTCAGACCTCTGCTTATCTGCTGATTGCCTAGCAATGCTCTGGCTGTCTTCCAACTCTCCCTCTTCTTGAGAGCTAACAGAGTCTTCCCTGGGAAAGGGGGTCGAGCTGCCCTTCCTCGACTCTTTCAGCCAGGTCTCATCTGCAGAGTCAATCTCTGGTTCACTTAGTTCAATTTCTGAGTCTAGTTCTTCCCCTGCGCTCTGGGGGGCCACGTTCCTGACATAGAGGACCCCAGGTTGGGGAAACCGATCTAGTGATTTCTGATATGTGCATGAGTTGTTGTGCACAGAGCTGTCCTTCCTAAAGATGAGGCCCACAGTTCAGTGGCAAAACTTATGCTTTTGCATACAGAAAGTCCCAGGTTCAATCTTTTGCATTTACAGATTGGGTAAGCAGGTGATGAGAAGGACTTCGACCAGAGACCCTAGAAAAGCCTCTGCCAACCGGTTCGGGGCTGGATGGAGAAATAGGTTGGCCAGGTATAAGGCAGCTTCCTGATCTCCAGACAGATCAAAAGGAAGGACATGGTAGCATGCATAGGCCCTGCAGAGAACTGTCCCCTCTGCTTGAAAAAAGAAAAGAAAAAAGAAGCTCCTTGTGTGCATATCAAACTGCATAAAGGGCTCTGGATTGCAGTGATTATCCGGAGGTAAGTGTTATTCATTTTGTAGAAATACTGTGCTTATTTGGGAGAGTTCCTTCCCCCTCCCCCTTTCTAATTCTGCCAGATGCATAAATATATTTGCAGAAGTAATATCATGAAAATTACAGCCTCAAAGGTAAAGCCATCACCATTTTATATTCTATATTTTAGTGTCTTCTTCTTGAATAGCACCTGCAAAGATTGCTCAGGTATAGGGCCTTAGGTACACTTCAGAGCATCAGAACTGCTGCTGAGGACCCCAAATGGAACGCGGAAAATATAGGACAAAGAAAACTGTGAAGCAGTATTCAGCAAGTACTGAATCTGGTGCTCAAAACTTTTATTTTCAAAACATCATGGGGGCGAGAATTCTGATGCTATTTGGAGTAACATATTAAATTAAGATGCTGCCAAAGAGGGAGGGAACGGGTGAAGACCAGCCTGGAGAGAAGATCGAGGAGATGTGAACCTAAAGGTTTGTCATTTTCTTTCTCAATGCCCAACCATTTTTCAAATTGATTATCTCCAGGGAGAATTGCACTCTGCAGCAGGGAAAACACTTGGCTAGGGATCAAGAGGCGGATTTGGGTCACAATTTTATTTTACTGGCAAACCTCTCGAGTGTTGAGAGAGAAGTGGCTCTTGGGTAGCAATCTAACACCCACTCACCTGGAAGCAAGCCTCAATGGGCCTTGCTACGCTGTCAAACTCACCTTAATGAAGAACAAAGCAGCGTGGGATGTAGGGTTGCTTCTGATGTAGATCCCAGCAAGAATAATGGCTGCTATGAGCAGGACTGCCAGCACAATTCCAACAATGGTTCCTGTATGGAGCTGGGATTCTACTTTTTCTGCAGGGAAGTCGTCTCTCAAACCTTCAGGGGAAGTTTCCATAAGGGTTGGGGGGATAATGTGAAAATTACTCCAATACAGCCACAACAAAAGAAAAAAAAACAACCCACAAGGATCAGCTAGGCGAGCTTTGTTTGTTCAGTTATCAAAAAGAGGCTGAAAGGTACACCATTTGTGGGTACCATTACCCACAGTGCCTTTAAAGGTAAAGGGACCTCTGACCATTAGGTCCAGTCGTGACCGACTCTGGGGTTGCGGCGCTCATCTCGCTTTATTGGCCGAGGGGGCCGGCGTACAGCTTCCGGGTCATGTGGCCAGCATGACTAAGCCGCTTCTGGCGAACTAAGCCGCTTCTGCCACATGACCCAGAAAGCTGTCTGCGGACAAACGTCGGCTCCCTCGGCCTGAAAGCGAGATGAGCTCCGCAACCCCATAGTCGCCTTTGACTGGACTTATTGTATTTTTCGCCCCATAGGGCTCACTGGCCCATAGGGCGCACCTAGTTTTTTTTGGGGGAAATAAATAAAAAACAATTATTTCCCCCCCCCCCCGGCGCGGGGCTGTGGCGGGGGAAGCCCGAGCTTCCCCTGACCCCAGCCCCCAGAACAGGCTGCTATCCACAAGCCGTGGGAGAGCTGCGCGACTTCGCGCAGCCCTCCCACGGCTTGCGGAGAGCTGCGCGAAGCCCGAAACCTGGGGGGCCCTGAGCTCAGCGCGCCCCAGGCTTTGGGGTGCAGGCAGCTCTCTGCAAGCTGTGGGAGAGCTGCGTGAAGTCAAACAGCTCTCCCACGGCTTGCGGAGAGCTTCCTGAAGCCTGGAGAGCGAGAGGGGTCGGTGTGCACTGACCCCTCTCGCTCTCCAGGCTTCAGCAAAAGCCTGCATTCGCCCCATAGGATGCACACACATTTCCCCTTCATTTTTGGAGGGGGGAAAGTGCATCCTATAGGGCGAAAAATACGGTAACCGTCCACGGGTCCTTTACCTTTACCTTTAGTCATATGGTCATCCCAGGTGAAACAGCAGTTCAGGGCACACCTCACATCCCCAGAACATGGACATTCCCACACATTTGCATATCCTCTAGGCCAAGAAATAATTAGGCACTTACCGTCTTCTGGATTTTGGTTCAACTTCGTATCATCTATAAGAAAACAAAAACAATAACGAAAAGAGGATATAGGCTGGTTTGGCAAAGTCTTTCGGGGAGTTCAGATTCCTAAGTCTGGCTGGTAATCCTGAAAACAAGGTACTTTCCAAAAACATCATGGTTTAAATGTGGTATTGAATTAATGAATGGCTTATAGGCCTGGCTGTGGAGGACTGTGGTTTGGTTTTTTTTAATTGTGGCATTTAATTGCTCCATCCATCTAACTGCTCGATATTTTGCTTGTTATTGCTGTTATGCTGTGTATGTGTTTTGTGAATGAATGAATGAATGAATGAATGAATGAATGAATGAATAGTTAAAAATTGCAAGGGGAACTTTGTTGCTTCCAGATGTGGAAGCATCCATTTAAGAGCATCCAGTGGTTGCTATTCTGCTTTATGCAGGTAGGGAATAGCAACTCTGCTTGCAGACAATTGCAGCCAGGTGTTCACTCACGAAATATAGTGGAGGAGGCTGTGGTGTGTGTGTGGGGGGGAGGGTTAAATAATCCTTTATCCTTTGATGCACTGTGGATCATGATCCCCCACATCAACTTGCAATTTAGGAAAGGTGGAGGAAGAAACAGATATAAAGGCAATACTATTTGGAAAATGAAGGGTTAACGGGGTCGAGCTGGTTCCTAGAGAGGAGAAAGAACCACAGAGAAAGAAATATTCTGCACATTAATTGCAGATTTGCTGTGTTATGGGTTGCTGAAATGTTAAACAGCAACAGGATGAAAAGGAAAGGAAGCTGGACAGCTCAGTCGGTAGAGCATGAGATTCTTAATCTCAGTCACGTGTTGGGCAAAATATTCCTGAATTGCAGAGGATTGGACTACATCAGGGGTAGGCAACCTAAGGCCCGGGGGCCAGATGTGGCCCAATCACCTTCTCAATCTGGCCCGCGGACGGTCCGGGAATCAGCATGTTTTTACATGAGTAGAATGTATCCTTTTATTTAAAATGCATCTCTGGGTTATTTGTGGGGCATAGGAATTCGTTCATTATTTTTTCCAAAATATAGTCCGGCCCACCACAAGGTCTGAGGGGCAGTGGACCGGCCCACGGCTGAAAAAGGTTGCTGACCCCTGGACTAGATAGTTGTTGTGGTCCCTTCCAACTCTATATACCTTTTCACATACAGAAGTTGACTGGACTGGTGGTTGAATCTTATTTCAATACCAGCAACAGGAAAGAATGCTTCACCACACTTGAGAGCAGTTGGCTAGTTACAGGGATGTAGGCCAGGCCATATGATATGCACAGCTCTGTCCTCTCCAACAGAAGGGTATAGCCAGAAGAATCAGGAGAAACAGTCTGGGGGCTACTATCCCAGCATCTGCTGCATGAGGCAGTCATCTCACTCTGTCTAATGGTAGGGCTGGCCCCACACTTAACGTTTTCTTATATCCCTATATAAGGGACGCGGGTGGCGCTGTGGTCTAAGCCACAGAGCCAAGGGCTTGCTGATCAGAAGGTTGGCGGTTCGAATCCCCGCAACAGGGTGAGCTCCCGTTGCTCGGTCCCTGCTCCTGCCAACCTAGCAATTCGAAAGCATATCAAAGTGCAAGTAAATAAATAGGTACCGCTCCGGCGGGAAGGTAAATGGCATTTCCGTGCGCTGCTCTGGTTCACCAGAAGCGGCTTAGTCATGCTGGCCACATGACCCAGAAGCTGTACACTGGCTCCCTTGGCCAATAAAGCAAGATGAGCGCCACAACCCCAGAGTCGGCCACGACTGGACCTAATGGTCAGGGGTCCCTTAACCTTTACCTTTATATCCCTATACAGTGCTTAAGTACTTAATTCGTTCTGGAGGTCCGTTCTTAACCTGAAACTGTTCTTAACCTGAAGCACCACTTTAGCTAATGGGGTCTCCTGCTGCCGCCGCACCGCCAGAGCACAATTTCTGTTTTCATCCTGAAGCAAAGTTCTTAACCCGAGGTAATATTTCTGGGTTAGCGGAGTCTGTAACCTGAAGCATATGCAGCCCGAGGTACCACTGTATGGAATTAGCACTATCTGCATGTTATAAAAGATTAGTATTATTCCAAAGAATAATACTAATTCCAAAGAATAATACTTTTTATAAAACCAAACTCTCTCTCTCTCTCTCATATGCTTGGGAAGACAGGATTTCAAGCGAGACCATCTGCTCATCCACTTGTCTGCTTACACAGCTTATTCAGAAAAGCATGAAGCGTTTACTTGGAGAGGTCATTTGAGCAAGGACATAACTCTCTCTCCTGTTTTACCACTGCTCAGCTTCTTTGGAAGGAATGAGTAAGAAAGAAGGAAACATCTTCTCTCCTCTTGTCACTTAACAGCACCCCCTGGAAGAAATTATTTGGGCTCTGCTTTTATAGGCAAGAGGGGAAGGCACAAATGGCATCCAAATAACTAGGATGTCAGCCACATTCATAAATATCATCTCCATTAGCTGGCTCCAAGGAGCTGGACTGTAAGGATAAAAGATAAAAATTGAAAGAAAGCTTCTATGATGTCTTCGCAGCTGGCCTAGATTTATTTCATGTTTCAATTTCACCACCAGAAAAACATTCCTATTATAAGCGTACAAGTTTCATCATTTTATCAGTCTCACACCATCATACATACATATGTTATCAGCTTTTTTTGATAACCTCACGAGTGCCTTTTCAGAGGGTAAGAGTCCCAGGAAGACTTGAGGCCCAGTACCATGGTGATGGCTGTTGTGTGCACGTTTGTTTTGTCTCAAACCAAGCTAAGAAATTAACCTCATGCTTTAATACGCTGTTATAAAAATAAAAATAAAACTATTTCCCTGCCCGGAATCAAAAAGTCAACTGGAAACCATCAGCGTGGCTCTTCCCTCATATTTTATTAGCTCTTCTCAAAGTCAACTCAGTCACAAAAGAATTCTTTCCTCTCCTTCCTTCAGTGCTGAAGGGCAACTGCTAATGTTCTTTTCTATTTATTTTAATTAGCAGCTTGCGACAGGGACTATTAAACAGCAAAATTGAACTGGTACCTGCTGCTAACCACAGAGGGGAATAGTGGTTTTGATGCTAACCTAGGCATATTATGCACAAGATCCTGGGGAATATGACATAATTTCTCACACTGGAGGAAACTTAATTAGTCTGGGGTGATGTTCTGTTTTAAGCTGTCACCATGACACACTGATCTCCACAAGTTAATTTCAAAAACGAAAGGTCTCTGGTCTCTCTCTGGAAGCAATGCCTCCAGCCAACCTAGAATGAGGGCTTGGAGCAAGAAGACCACACTTTTCTGTCAGTCTTTTTCCACTCATCCAAATGTTAAATTTAGACATTCAGCGCAATGGGTCTTTCAAACCATGTTTGCACATGTATAGCTGATGCAATTCTAATTCATAACTGTGTGAAAAGCCTAGATCAATTTCTAACTGATTAGTTCAGCTATGACCGCTCACCTCAAGCAAATTTGGTTTCTCAAGGTGCTGAAAATTAACTAACCTTGTTCATGGATCTGAGAGAATACACAATAATCTACAGTAGGGTTTCCCAAACTTGGTCTCCAGTTGTTTTCAGACTACAGTTCCCATCATCCCTGACCACTGGTCTTGCTAGCTAGGGATGATGGGAATTGTAGTTCGGAAACAGCTGGAGACCCAAGTTTAGGAAACACAGGGGGGACATCCTCCTGATGCCTCCCTTTCCCATTTGACCCTGGCTGGTACCTTCTGTAGTTAGGCTGTCGACATAGTGGGAAGAAGAAGTGGTGACGTCTTCTCTGAGTGTTGTGAAGGGACTGTCGCTGGGAGGTGTTGAGTAGTAATGTTCGTCGTCTTCAAAGTCGGCACAGGTCTTCTCTTCTAACTAAAACGACAAGTCCGAACCAGTCATTCCGGTGGTGGTGGTGCTTCTTTGTGGATATAATTTGCCACATGCCATTGACGCAATCATAGTGCATTAGTGGCAGACTTATTTATACTGGCCCCATACGCACATCTTTCAATTTTATTAGTTATTCTGCAATGCTTCCTCAGTGTTGCCACATTACAACACTGCTGTTTACGGAGGGGTATTCTTGCACAATAGCTCAGCAAAAAGCTCAACAAAAAAACAACCAACCAACCCTCGGAATATTTCTGGTCTGAAAAGTTAAGAGGATTTCAGAAGGAGGCTACAGAATGTCCACCAACTCTGTTTTAAACTTAAAAATAATAATCTTAAACCGATGCAAAGACTGGAGAACTGATCTTAAGAACAGAACCATGAGAAATGGAGAGACACTAAAATGGGCAGATTCACCCATCCCTAGCAGTTAGAATTGCTTGGCTGCCATTTTTTGAAAGTGCATGTCCAAAGTCCGTTTCGGGGGCATAATCTGGCCCACTAGTCGGTTTAATCCAGCCCCTGTGGCAGTTTATTCCTGGGGTAAAATCCTAAAAAAACCTCAACAACTTTGGTTGACCCTTTGGTCGGCCCCCACAACTCTTCACTTCATCAAATCTGGCCCTCTTTGAAAAAAGTCTGGACACCACTAAACACTTATCCATCCAACTGTCTCCTTTCCCGTGTTCTGTTTTTTTTGCACTAAACTTCCTTGCCGTAATTTTGCCTGTGCTTTTGTTTTCATTCTTTACTCCCAACACTGTGGACATCGTTGATCCCTCCCTCTCTGCATATGTTCCCATGTGCAAGGGGAGGTATTTCCTAAAAATATTTAGGAATGGTTTGGGGTCAGGTGGGGGGGCAAGCTCCCAAAACAACCCAATGAGGACTGAACATGCTCAGCGAACATGGAATGCTGATGGATTGTTGGCAGGAAAACTGCCAACTGTGTGGAAGTGGGAACAGAATGTGAACAGAACACTTTGCTGCAAAATTTTGCAGGCTCCCTTGTTGTTCTTTCTTTCCTTTAATCTGCAAACACTTTGGGTTATTATTACGGCTCATGGCCCTGTGTTAATAAGGGCGAATTGACTGAATCTCATTCCACCATTATAATGAATGTTACGGCTATGTAGAAGTGGAATGCAGCCCTTTGGCTGAAAAAAGATCGCCCAGCTAGGACTTTCAGCCTCTTAGGAAATGGGGGTATCAATAGTTTGAAACTCAGAGGTGGGAGACACTGGTTGAGCACTGAGCCAGGGTTGCATAAGTTCATACTTTTAAGTACTTTGATCATAACTTTACCTCTTGGTCACAGCCATACTCCAACCACTCTTCACGATGTCGGTCAAATCCACTGGAACACCTACAGAAAAGAGAAGCGTGTAACCAAGTATGCATCTAACCTACAAATATAGACCCGCTTGCTGACATTCTCACTGCCATGGCTTTCCCAAGGAATAAGTGTGTGTTGTGTGTATTGGGACGATCTGGTATCTTTTTTTGCTTTCCTGCACCTGTGTTGCTTTAGCAAAAAGTAGAAATGCAGAAGAACGGCACACGATGCAGGAGGAAGACAGACGACAGTGTTTTGTTCCCCATGGGAGATTGCAAAACGTTCGATACCTGACAGCTGTCATTGGGGCAAGGGGCCACCACAGGATTTGAATGCGAGTGGTTTGGCCTAGGAAACAGGGGTGCCAACTTAAATAAAATATTGGGGGGGGGGGCAGGTCCGTATAGTTAAAGCTATGGTTTTCCCAGTCGTGATGTATGGAAGTGAGAGCTGGACCATAAAGAAGGCTGATCGCCGAAGAATTGATGCTTTTGAATTATGGTGCTGGAGGAGACTCTTGAGAGTCCCATGGACTGCAAGAAGATCAAACCTCTCCATTCTGAAGGAAATCAGCCCTGAGTGCTCACTGGAAGGACAGATCCTGAAGCTGAGGCTCTAATACTTTGGCCAACTCATGAGAAGAGAAGACTCCCTGGAAAAGACCCTGATGTTGGGAAAGATGGAGGGCACAAGGAGAAGGGGATGACAGAGGATGAGATGGTTGGACAGTGTTGTCGAAGCTACCAGCATGAGTTTGACCAAACTGCGGGAAGCAGTGGAAGACAGGAGTGCCTGTCGTGCTCTGGTCCATGGGGTCACAAAGAGTCGGACACGACTAAACGACTAAACAACAACAACAGGTAAGCCACACCCCACATAACTGATCACATGATGTGGTGCACACATACCATTTTGCGGGGGGCCCTCAAATATTTTATGGGGGAGGCAAAGACCCCCTCAGCCCCTAGGAGTTGGCTCCTAGGCTAGGAAGAAACCAGGCCTGAGATAAGCAAGAATCTTCTCATGCAAAGACATGCACTTATGGAACCTTACCCATTTCGCTAGAACTAGAAATATATACAAATTAACTATTTTTCAAGTTAGATGCACCATAGCTCAGTGGTAGAACGTCAGGTTTACATGCAGAAAATCCTAGGTTGAATCTTCAGCATTCCTAGGTAGGCTTTCGAGAGAGTCTATGCCAGTTCGTGTAGAACACAGCTTCCTGTGTTTCTATGGGTTAGCAATCAAGGCTTCTTTCAAGTACCCGTAAAAATATCGCTTCCTGGAGATATTAAGGAACACAGCCTAGTCCCTTCCCCTAAACACAACACCACCCAGGCTCCTTGGGTTGCTAAAGCATTTTGCTGCTTTTACGGCCTCCTGTTCTCTGTAAGGAGTGCGCTCCCTTCAAAATGCCTACAGAACTAGCAGTAGAAAGCTAGCAATATGAGCATCTGGCCTCGATTCTGTGTGGGAGGGCTAGGTTATTTTTAAGTATATGGTTTTATAATCGGAATCCCCAGATGGGTGTACTGTACCAGATACACGAACAAGCGAATGTAACAAACAGGGAGACCAAAAGGGCTTTCCCTGAGGAACTGGGCGACTCCATGCCAACACAGCTGGGCCGGAAGACTCTGAAATGTTCCTTCTTGCTGATGGGATTTTCTGTCTCTGCTGGAGAACAGCTTAACCTTACTCTTCAAGAGAGATGGAAAACTTGGGAAACCGCATCCCGTTTGCATCTGCATAGGCTGATTTTGGATTTCAGTACACGGGGTGCACAGTAAGGCAGCGCCCAAAACATTGCAGCTTGTTGGTTTCCGAACGTTTTGGAAATAGAACGGACTTCCGGAACGGATTCCGTTTGACTTCCAAGGTACGACTGTACTGCAAATCATATTGCAAGTCATCTTGGATATTAAAGACTCAAACTGGGCAGGTTTGAACAATTTGGGGCAATTAAAATGTTAAAAGTTAAATAAACCTTGTGGAGGGAGGAGTGTTAAGGTATAGAGAATTGTACATATGGTTGATTTGAATATGTTATTATTGATTATGTACACCCAATGTATCAGCCGCCTGGGGATTTTCACTGGTGGTTTTCACTGTTTGTGTTTTGGTTGTTGGTAAAAAAATTAAAAAAATAAAGAAAATAAAAAATAAAGACTCAAACTGTAAAGACTAGCCACACATGTTGGGCAGCTGGTCACATATCAAATATCGGGGCACTTTGGGCAGGCTAAGCTGCAGGCAAATATTGTTGTTGTTTAATCGTTTAGTCGTGTCCGACTCTTCGTGACCCCATGGACCAGAGCTCGCCAGGCACTCCTGTCTTCCACTGCCTCCCGCAGTTTGGTCAGACTCATGCTGGTAGCTTCGAGAACACTGTCCAGCCATCTCGTCCTCTGTCGTCCCCTTCTCCTTGTGCCCTCCATCTTTCCCAACATACTGCAGGTAAATAGGTAAAGGTAAAGGGACCCCAGACCATTAGGTCTAGTTGTGGCCGACTCTGGGGTTGCGGCGCTCATCTCGCTTTCTTGGCTGAGGGAGCCGGCGTACAGCTTCCGGGTCATGTGGCCAGCATGACCAAGCCGCTTCTGGCAAACCAGAGCAGCACACGGAAACGCTGTTTACCTTCCCGCCGGAGCGGTACCTATTTATCTACTTGCACTGGCGTGCTTTCGAACTGCTAGGTTGGCAGGAGCAGGGACCGAGCAACGGGAGCTCACTCCGTGGCGGGGATTCGAACCGCCGACCTTCTGATTGGCAAGTCCTAGGCTCTGTGGTTTAACCCACAGCGCCACCTGTGTCCCTTTGCAGGCAAATAGCAAACTGCAAATATGACATGAAGGCAGGCAACATCATCAACCCCGCCATGTGGGAATCCCTCTGCAGACAACCGCAGTGCCTGGAGACAGACAGACAGACAGACCATGCATCCACAGCAGTGACCAGAGGAGAAATGACAAGCACAGAGAGAAGCAATGCCATGGTGCATCTGCAGTAGCACAACGGGACGCCTTCATCTGACCCAGCTGTAACAAAACATGTCTCTACAGCCACAGCAGGTGCCCGACAGTTTGACTTCACCCCCAAAGGCACACCCCTCCACTGTCTCCTGAGACAGATGTGTGCCAGCTAAGATCCTCCCAAGTCGGTGGTGAGGAACAAGCTATACATTCACAGTAGCATGATGCTTTACCACCTTGGTGCATATGCAGAATTCTCAAATACTGTTCATTTATAATGACACAGAAGTTTGTCAGTGGATGTCCCACAAGGAATCAAAGTAAAGCAAAAGCTAAAACTTCATTTAAATAAAGCAAAGCCATCCTCCATCCCAGTCGAACTATCCTTCTTTGCATCTGGTTACAACACTGGTTCTGGGCACTGTGAGTAGGAGTGGATTAACTCCCCATTTCTCATGGCACTTCCCACAAAGTCTGCCTCTTGTTTGCTCTACAAACAGGACACCCCATTCAGCTAAGACACAAAGCCACTAGAATTCTCCTTCTCCTTCTCCTTCTCTATTTAATTTATATACCGCTCTATACCCGGGGGTCTCAGGGTGGTTCACAGAATAAAATCAAGATATAAAACCACAGAATACCTAATAAAAATAAAAACAACAGCCCAATACCACCACCACCCACAAAAAACCCCACATTTTAAAAGGGCATAGGATGTAAATCAGACCAACCAAACGCCTGGTGCCTAAAGGTGTATAATGAAGGCGCCAGGTGAACTTCCCTGGGGAGAGCATTCCACAGACTGGGAGCCACTGCAGAGAAGGCCCCGTTCTCGTGTTGCCACCCTCCGGACTTCTCGAGGAGGAGGTACATGAATGAGGGCCTCAGAAGATAACCTCAGTCTGGGTAGGTTCATATGGAAAGAGGCAGTCCTTGAGGTATTACGGTCCTGAGCAGTTTAAGGCTTCATAGGTCAAAAACAGCACTTTGAATCGGGCCCGGAAACTAATTGGTAGCCAGTGCATACTTTCCTAAACTTGCTTTCGAAAAAGCTTGTAATTGAACCGCCCTCCCCACAAAAATTTTTTGCTACATCTTTATTCTGTCATAGTCCTACATAAGTGTGGTGCAGGGCAATCAAGGCAGGACTTTGGGGCAGAAATACAAACCGGCCGCTCAGTCGAATGAGTACAAGGGTTCCCATAGGGATGCCTTGCCACATTTTGAAGTAAGGGACATTGCCATCTAAAGAGGGAGGATCCTTCTTCCCACCCCCCACCCCGAGATCATTAAGTCCCAGGGTCTAAAATGACCTAGCTGCACCATAAATGTACCATAAATAGGACAAGACTAGAGGGAGCTAATTTGACTCTCGAGGTGCGAATGTTCATCCCTTTCCACATTTGTGTGCCTTACCTCTGCAGGACATGACACCAGCTACAGTTGAAGGTTAGGTCAGATGTGGTGCAAACTTCGCAGCTCTGGTGCTGGAGGCAAGCTGCAAAGGGAAAGAGGAAAAGCATGAGAGCTCCAAAACTTGCTTTCCAAAATGAGAGGAGCTGAGGCAGAAGCCAGCCTGGAAGATGTGCTTTCTGAGTGTTGGATGGCTAGCTACCTGGGAGTAAAAAAGGTAAAGGGACCTTGACTATTAGGTCCAGTCGTGGCCGACTCTGGGGTTGCGGCGCTCATCTCGCTTTATTGGCTGAGGGAGCCGGCATACAGCTTCCGGGTCATGTGGCCAGCATGACTAAGCCCTTCTGGCGAACCAGAGCAGTGCACGTTTACCTTCCCGCTGTAGCGGTACCTATTTATCTACTTGCACTTTGACGTGTTTTGAACTGCTAGGTTGGCAGGAGCAGGGACCGAGCAACGGGAGCTCACCCCATTGCGGGTATTCGAACCGCTGACCTTCTGATCGGCAAGTCCTAGACTCTGTGGTTTAACCCACAGCGCCACCCACGTTGGCTACATGGGAGTAAAAGGTAAAGGGACTCCTGAACATTAGGTCCAGTCGTGGCCGACTCTGGGGTTGCTGCACTCATCTCGCTTTATTGGCCAAGGGAGCCAGCGTACAGCTTCCAGGTCATGTGGCCAGCATGACTAAGCCACTTCTGGCGAACCAGAGCAGTGCACGGAAATGCCGTTTACCTTCCCACCGGAGTGGTACCTATTTATCTACTTGCACTTGGACGTGCTTTCGAACTGCTAGGTTGGCAGGAGCAGGGACTGAGCAACGGGAGCTCACCCCGGCACGGGTATTCGAACCACCGACCTTCTGGTTGGCAAGTCCTAGGCTCTGTGGTTTGATCCACAGCGCCACCCACGTCGGCTACATGGGAGACTAGGGTTCAAATTCCCACTCAGCCACGAAGCTGACTGAGTGACTTTGGGCCAGTGACTGTCTCTCAGCCTAACCTACCACACAGGGTTGTTGTGAAGGATTAAATGAGGAGGGGGAATAATTATGTCTGGCACTTTGAGCTCCTGGGGTGGGGTGGGGGGGAAGCTGGCATGTAATGTGCAATAAATAAAGTTAGTGCATGCAATTTTTATGCAAATCCGCCCCTCTTTTTTGGTGCTAAGTGGCCACTCTGTGCTGAAACCTCTTCCCTTGACTGCTGAGAAAGTTTGTGTGTTAATCTGAAACCATTTTCCTCACCCCACCCTGCAAATCTGACCCTACTCTCAAGGTCTTGGCCAGGGACACCCTCCCAGAATTCAAGAGAAATGAGGGAAAGCTGAGATGTTTCCCAACTTAAAAGTAGAAAACCTTTTGTTCCTCTTTTCTTGGAACAAACTGGTACAGAGCAATCTCTCAGAGTCGCAGCAAAAAGCTGGAAGCACTTGTGATTCTATTCATAACAGCAAAACGGGAGTGTGGGGGATGTATCCCAATCTCCTTCCATTGTGTTGGCAGCGGATTTTAACAAGCCTTTTTCCCTCAGGGAGAAGCATTCAGCATGTCACCGAAGAAAATAGTTTCACGCTGATTTCATCGATCACCCCTCACTTGTGCTTGGATCCGAATTTTTCCAGCAAGTGTCTCAACATGACTTCCATTCCGCCTCAGCTCTTAAGGCCAAACAGGGAAGGCATGGACAGCTTAGTGGTGCCATCAAGGCAGGATTTGGGGGCAGGAGGGCTCCCAAATGTAGTAGGGCTGTTGGCTTTTAACACATTTTTTTAAAAAACTTTTTTTAAAAAACCTCCTCCCACACAAAATCCACCCCCCACCCCCACCCCGGCTTCCCTCAGTTCCAGTCTGTGATTTCTGTAAGAATACTGTTTTCTGCATGTTACACAGTTATATAGATCCTCAAACTATTTAGCTGATTATCATCAATAAAAAGTTTGTGAATGTTTATTCAAAACCTGCCAAGGAGTCCAGTTCACTTTGTTGCGTCTTCAAATACTTTGTAAAGGGTTCCCATTCATCTTTAAAGTCACAGTTATCCTTGTCCCGTAGCTTATATGTCAATTTTGCCAGTTCTGTGGCTTTTAACAGATTTTGACGTGATGCGTCTTGCCATCTAAAGCACACTGCCACCTACAAATACCTAGCGGCCCCACTGTGACAACTTTTTGTTTTATGTATATGAAAAAATCTGGGTTTTGTGTGGTTATTACGGAGGCGGTGAGAAAGAAGTATACCGTCTAAACCAGGCACCCCCAACTTGCGGCCCTCCAGACGTATTGGCCTACAACTCCCATGATCCCTAGCTAACAAGACCAGTGGTCAGGGATGATGGGAATTGTAGTCCAAAACATCTGGAGGACCAAAGGTTGGGGGTGCCTAGTTTAGAGCTCTCTGGACGTAAGGTGGGGTATGAAATGCAACATGTAGGAAAATCATTTCCCCCGTTCCATTTTTAATAGTTACAAGTTTACATATCCACGCTTTGTGTTTTTTTTAATATTTCAGGGTCAGCGGTACTCCCTGCCACTAGAGCTCATTAGGACTCTTTTCTCCTTTGTAGTAGTAGTAGTATAGGCTACTTAAACATTGTCGAAAGGAAGGAAGGGAGGAAGGAAGGAAGGAAGGAAGGAAGGAAGGAAGGAAGGAAGGAAGGAAGGAAATTGAAGTACATATCTCCATGAAAATTTGCATATGCATATTATAGGTTTATGTGCAAATTTACAGTTAGAGACTCTAATTTAAATCAGGGTGGGGCAAGAGTTAAAAGCAGGCGGACCAGCCAATATATATTTTTACCCTTGTACAGGAGACTAGTTTCTACGCACAGAGCTCTCTGCCCTGCAACCAGGCAACCGGAGAGTCATTATCCAAGTTCAAACACACAATTCCAGCTGGGTGAAAAGACCTGAAGTGTGAAGAAGGGCCGGTGTGCCCTGAAAGAGAGATCTGAGGGCCACAGAGAGGCCTGGGGGCCACATCCGTGCCATAGACTCTTTTCATCTGATTTTTGGTCCTCATTCCAAAGTGGTCATAAAAGACGTGTGTGTGTGTGTGTGTGTGTGTGTGTGTGTGTGTGTGTCTGTTTAGCACAACAACGGGTTATTTTCTCCCCCCCCCCTTTTTACACAATTTCAGAGCGCTTATATATAGCCTGTGCTGCAGCAGACTGAGCCTGCTGTTTGGGTTGTCATAAAACACCCAACAGATATGGCTTAAGCGCATAACCTTGGCATTTCCCGGACAGGTTTATCCTCCGCTGGGTATTTATGGAGGCAAGCAGGACGTTTTTGTTTTCCCTGGCATTGTCCTCCTGGGCTAAATGCTATCTCTTTAACCATCTCCTTTGTGATGCATCTCAAGGAGTGGAAGGTACAGAACGTGCTGCTGCGAAGAGTGCTTAGTGGATTATTATCATTATTTCCCCTTTTTACTTTTTCATTTCATTTTTCATTCTACCCCTTCTTCATCACAAACGGGGTTATAATAAACCAAGTCCATGAAAAGCCATTGAGATGTTAGAGAATGTGTCTTTCTAAAAAAAAAAAACCCCCCCCCCCCACAAAACCCAGCTATTTGTTGAATACATAATTGTTGGGGTCTTTCCCCACTTTAATCAATGGGATTTTGCTTCCTAGCTAGCTTCCAGTTTTTTAATGTCTGCAAAGCAGTGACAAACAACCAGAAGCCTCTGGTCACACCCACGTAATACATTTAAAGTGCATGGCTCCCCCCCCCCCAAAAAAACCCCCACACAATGCTGGGAGTTGTAGCTTGTTAAGAGTGCTGAGAATTATAGTTCTGTGAGAGGTAAACTACACTGCCCAGGATTCTTTAGGGAAGCGGAGCCATGTGTTTTAAATGAATGATGTGGATGTGACCCTTGTCAAACATCCATCTTGCAGTCAGCCCCCACTTTGGTCTCCCTGTCACCTTCTAGTGGCCAACGTCTGGAGTTGCCACATCCTGAGTCAGATCAGGGAAGATCTCCCATAGCTCAGTGGCAGATCACTTGTTTTGAGTGCAGAAGGACCCAAGATCAGTCCCCAGCATCTTCAGGTACAACTGCGGAAGCCTCTTGCCTGTAAAGGTAAAAGGTAAAGGACACCTGGACAGTTAAGTCCACTCACAGGTGACTATGGGGTTGCGGCGCTCATCTCGCTTTTAGGCCGAGGGAGCCGCCGTTTGTCCACAGACAGCTTTCCAGGTCATGTGGCCAGCAGGACTAAACTGCTTCTGGCGCAACGGGACACCGTGACGGAAACCAGAGCGCACGGAAACGTCGTTTACCTTCCCGCAGCATCGGGACCTATTTATATACTTGGAACAGAGCAATGGGAGCTCATCCTGTTGTGGGGATTCGAACCGCCAACCTTCCGATCGGCGAGCCCAAGAGGCTCAGTGGTTTAGACCACCCTCTCTAGCTCCTACCCTGGGACACATTGAATTGGTGGCAACATTTGAAAGCTGCCATTCTCAAGCTGAGACAGGTGAGCTTGGCTGAGGAAGGACAACATGGATCCATGTGAGTAAAGGTAAAGCCAAAGGACCTCTGGATGGTTAAGTCCAGTCTAGCACCTACCCTGGGACACATTGAATTGGTGGCAACATTTGAACGCTGCCATTCTCAAGCTGAGACAGGTGAGCTTGGCTGAGGAAGGACAACATGGATCCATGTGAGTAAAGGTAAAGCCAAAGGACCTCTGGATGGTTAAGTCCAGTCAAAGGCGACTATGGGGTTGCGGCGCTCATCTTGCTTCCAGGCTGAGGGAGCTGGCGTTTGTCCACAGACAGCTTTCTGGGTCAAGTGGCCAGCAGGACTAAACCGCTTCTGGCGCAACAGAACACCGTGTTGGAAACCAGAGCGCACGGAAATGCCGTTTACCTTCCCACCGGAGCAGTACCTATTTATCTACTTGCACTGGTGAGCTTTTGAACTGCTAGGTTGGCAGGAGCTGGGACAGAGCAACGGCAGCTCACCCCGTTACGGGGATTTGAACTGCCAACCTTCCGATCGGCAAGCCCAAGAGGCTCAGCGGTTTAGACCACAGTGCCACCCATGTCCCTGTACACCTGGACAGCTGCATCCACTCAGTGCAGCGGTCTGAGTCAGTATGGAGCATCTCCTTCCCCTCCTGTGTCCATGTAGCTCAGCATGGTCTCCTTTGATGGAGCAGACTTTTTTTTAAAAAAAAAAATTCTCCAATATGGCTACAAGCCACAACACTAATGTAATGTGGAGTTAGGCCGCAAGACTTCAGCAGGGAGGAGAATCTATGCACACATTTCCAGCTGTCTCCCTTAAATTCAAGGCTTCACACCAGTTAAGTTAGCAAAAATGTATAAAGTCAGTAATAAATGTTGGAAATGTAAAGAAAAAGAAGGATTATTTTATCATATGTGGTGGGAATGTAAAAAGGTGAAATGCTTCTGGGTAATGAGTTGGAAAAAAATGTTGAAATATACTTTTATTAAAAAACCGGAAGCATTTCTTTTAGGTATTGTTGGAAATGATATAAATAGGAAAGATTGTAAGTTGTTTTTATATGCAGTAACAGCAGCAAGAATATTATTGGCCCAAAAATGGAAGCAAGAAGAACTACCAACATTAGAAGAATGGAGGATGAAATTGATGGACTACGCAGAATTAGAGAAACTAACAGGAAGGATCCGAGACCGGCGGGACCAGAGGTTTACCGAAGACTGGACTAAATTTACTGAGTATCTGAAAAGTATTTGTGATGATCAGATTACGTTTGTAGGACTACAAAAATTTCTGTGAGGAGTAATTTAAGAAATATTGTAAAAATGGAAAGGGAGAAATGATTTGTTAGAAAAGGTAAAGGCAATATTAATTTAAGAATTGCAGGAGAAATAATCAAGACGGAAGGCTGTCAGAGATGCTGAAGGAAGTCCAAACAAGGACATATGTATAATAATTTGTGTGGTATGTCTTAAAAAATTTTGTATGCTAAAAATAATAAAAAGTAAGGGGGGGGGGGAATTCAAGGCTTTCTGCCTTACTCAGCTATGGCTGCAAGTGGGGAAGTGGGAGAAGGCAAGAGCAAACAAACTGAGGGATGCCCTTAGTCACAAAGAAGGAATATGAACAGCTCCCTTCTCTCCAAAACCCCCTGCTAAATGCATCTTCGTATTGTCATCTTTACGCCCAGGAAGGCTTTCCTCACACACACCCTTATCTAACTCATGACAACAGTGCTTGAGACTCCGTGTGCTAGAGGCATGCTTCATACTGCGCTTCCGACTCACTGGGCAAGGGCACAAACTCCACAGCTGACGTGCTAGTGATCTTGCTGGTGTCCAGCTCCACTCGGTGATATTCATAGATGGTCCGACGGTGAGCTTCTGAAAAAAAAGGCAAAGATGGGGGTATTCAATTAAAGCGGGCCTCTGTCTTGTGGGGCGCAGTCTCATATTGCAGTCATGCAGATCTCTGCATGGTTAAATATGATGGTGCAGCTCTTGAGCAGTTTTGGAGCACCTCTGGCATTTTAAGGGCTGGAAGAAAGCTTTTTGGCCCCTAACTCCCTATATAGCAGGAGATCCCTGGACAATGTAGAATCCAGCTCCTCCCTTCTTTGGGTATTTACCGTATTTTTCGCTCCATAAGACACACTTTTTTCTTCCTAAAAAGTAAGGGGAAATGTCTGTGCGTCTTACGGAGCGAATGTGTGGTCCCTGGAGCCGAATTGTTCATGGCTACAGCCTGCACCCAAAAAATCATGCACCCAGTGTTGCGTGGGGCCGCAATGGTGCAAAAACGTGGTTACAAACCACGGAGCCACATGGTTCCTCAGGATTTTTGCATTGGGCTACCCCAAACTCACTGCCTGTGGCCACAGCATAAACCACAAAAATCATACATCCACTGTTTCGCTCAGAGTATTTTTTTTTCTTGTTTTCCTCCTCTAAAAACTAGGTGCGTCTTATGGGCAGATGCATCTTTTGGAGCGAAAAAATACGGTATTTACTTGGCCAATAACCAGTTGAGCTCTCTTCTTTGGAATGCATATTCCCTTTTGCTTACTGCACAAGGGGTAGGAGAATATGGCTGGAGGTTGTTGGCTTATGGTGGTAGGCATGTCACTCAGCCCTGGCACTGTCTGTCTAAGATAAGAACCCATCAGAAGAATGGAGGAACCTCAGATGAGCCCTGCTGGAGGAGAGCAATGATCTATCTAGTCAAGCATCCTCTTTCCCACAGTGGCCAAGCAGATGCCTATGGGAAGCCCGCAATCAGGACAGGAGGACAATAGCTATCACCCTCTGCGACTCTTCAGCAACTGGTCCTCTGGACTTGGAGCTCTCCAACCAATAAGTCTACCTGCCTAGGGATCCACTCCCATCCTTCTCCTCTTCCAAATAGCCCAGACTCACCAGGCACGCCAGGGGAGGAGTTACGGATCATGAAAGCGTCTGAGAGTCCAGCTTTGACGGGATGTTGTGTAGAACTGATCTCCGGGACAGACATGGGGATCTGGAGCCAGGAAAGGGGGAAGAAGGCTTAGAAAATCCCATCCATGGAGTTAAAGAAAGGTAATTCCACACCCACTCTTGGAGCGTCTCTCCTCCTAAATGGCTAAGAGTTTGATGAACTTCTTAGCAGAGGAAACAACGAAGAACTGGAGACTCACCCCACCTTTTAGTTCTGTACTGTCATGGGTAGGCAAACTAAGGCCCGGGGGCCGGATCCAGCCCAATCACCTTCTAAATCTGGTCCATGGACAGTCCAGGAATCAGCATGTTTTTACATGAGTAGAATGTGTGCTTTTATTTAAAATGCATCTCTGGGTTATTTGTGGGAATTAATTCTCCCCCAGCTTCAAAATATAGTCCAGCCCCCCACGAGGTCTGAGAGACAGTGGACCGGCCCCCTGCTGAAAAAGTTTGCTGACCCCAGACCTATATTTTATCTTTTAACCAAAAGATAACAGAACATTCACTGACTAAAAGTGCTCAACCTGCAATGGCAAAAAAAGAGAGAACAAATTCTATCCCACCCTACTAAAAGATGAACACCAATACAGGCTAGGGCATCTTCAAACCATATTATTCCAATAAAGAGCCAAATGCCTGGGTGAAGAGGAACACATTTACTTAGTTCCCAATGATGGTTCTAGGCACATCACTCTGGGAAGAGCATTCTACAACCAGGAGCCACCACCCATAAGGCCTATATTCATATTGCCGCCACCACCCCACACCTCCCAGGAGGGGCGGGGACAGACACACACACAAAGAAGGGCCTCAGATAATGAGCCTGGTTTAGGTAGATTCATGCAAGGAGAGGCGGTCTCTAAGGTATTGGTGTCTCAAGCTGCCTAAGGTGTTGTAGGACAAAACCAGCACTTTGAATTGAGCCTAGAAACTAACTCCCCTCACCTCTTTGTAGCCAAAGACTATTCTGCCATCACTGTGCAAAGCTGCCTGAAAGTCAAAAGACCCTCTGTCTTCTTTTCCTTCCAGGTACACCTGGTCCCACTGAACCACAAAGACTGTCCCTGAAGAGGAAGAAGAGCAGGAGAAGGGGTGAGAATATGAGAAGGCCATTGTTCTACCCTAACTGCTGGCATGGGGGCTAGGAACTTGAAACTTCTGCTATCATTCACAGATTCAAGGAAGGAACTCAGAAGCCAACTAGCCATGCTCCCTGCCAAGAACAAGGCAGGGCCACCCACTTGCCCATAGATTAGCCCAACCCAGACTTTCCCATCTTGGTGCCTTTGTGGACATTGCTGAACTACAATTCCCATCATCCCTGAACAGTGGCCTGAACAGTCTAGGGCTAATGGGAGTTATCAATATCATAAGTGTGAAATAAAGGCAAATTGAGTTGGTACTAGAGTCAGAGGCGCCAGGTTCTCAACATGATTGAGGGGGCTTGACACAACATTCTGACATCACGTATGCAAAGTTGTAAGGAGTCAGGGGGCGGAGCTGAACACCCTCTGAATATTGATAGGACCTGGTCCCCTAAAAAGGGGGGGGGGCTCCAAAATCCCTCAGCCCCCAGGAGCTGGCTCCTATGACGATAGTCCAGCTATACCTCTCGATTGCAAAACAAACAGACCTGTGCGAAAAGCACCTAAGCAGAGAATTTTGGGTTTTCACATTTTGCTTTGCAAAATAAAGACCGGTTCTGGTGTAAAACAAAAAGGGAGATACTAAGCGCTCCCAATGATTCCCCCCCCCCCCAAGTCTGCATGTGAGGAGGACTCACCGTTGTCAAAGTATTTGACGGTGGAATTTCGAGAGTAGCTGGGGTTGAAGTTTGCCATGAGAGGAGCAACATACTGCGTGGCTGTCAGCATCCGATGAATGACGTCCCCCATGAAGATGAAGCCTGGCAAAGAGACCAAGGGGAGGGGGAGGGAGCCAAGCTATTTTATGTCACCATCTACAATCCTGTTGCCTTCTTCCCCAGAGACTCCTAGGAACCCCAGGGTCACCTTCCAGAGAGCCAGAGTGCTGCCGTGACAGCAGTAGAAGCAGATTCAGAACTGCAGGGGCTCTTCAGGATAGTCACAGCTACACACCCTCACAGCCGCAACCCCTCCTAAGAGTACACAACCTTCTAAGCTTCTACAATAATCTTACAATTATACAATAATAATAATTAGGGATGTGCTGCAACAATCAATGCAGATCTCCATGTCCTGCCTTTCAGCTAGATCTACTATTTTCTGTACACATACATGGGCAAATGATTTGGAGAGTGGCAATAACTTCTTTCAGAGTGACTTCAGTTGAAAAAAAGAAAAGAAAAAATTAACGGGTTTTTCAAACAAATACAATAACCATTAAACACTTATCCAGAAGTACAGCTAATGATGTTTGCTTTATCCACTGTCTCTAGACCTACACTTACACATCTGACATTCAAACATATTACTTAACGTAACCCCTCCTCTGAGAATATTGAGTGGTTGGTGTAACAAGGTCTGATCACTTCAGATGGTGACAGCAGTCACAAAATTAAAAGACGCCTGCTTCTTGGGAGAAAAGCAATGACAAACCTAGACAGCATCTTAAAAAGCAGAGACATCACCTTGCCAACAAAGGTCTGTATAGTTAAAGCTATGGTTTTCCCAGTAGTGATGTATGGAAGTGAGAGCTGGACCATAAAGAAGGCTGGTCGCCGAAGAATCGATGCTTTTGAATTATGGTGCTGGAGGAGACTCTTGAGAGTCCCATGGACTGCAAGAAGATCAAACCTATCCGTTCTTAAGGAAATCAGCCCTGAGTGCTCACTGGAAGGACAGATCCTGAAGTTGAGGCTCCAATACTTTGGCCACCTCATGAGAAGAGAAGACTCCCTGGAAAAGACCCTGATGTTGGGATAGATGGAGGGCACAAGGAGAAGGGGACGACAGAGGACGAGATGGCTGGACAGTGTTCTCGAAGCTACCAGCATGAGTTTGACCAAACTGCGGGAGGAAGTGGAAGACAGGAGTGCCTGGCGTGCTCTGGTCCATGGGGTCACGAAGAGTCGGACATGACTAAACGACTAAACAACAACATAACAAGGTCTACCTTTTTTTTTGAAGGTGTCTCTGTTTGCTGTGCCTTTAATTGCCCTCCTGTGTCTGGTGTGACGCCCAGACGTTGCTGCATCCCATATATTCTTTTTCCATGTGTTCAGGGGCAGTAACCTAACTTGTGTTTCCCTTGAAGTTCCATTGCACACTATTCTGTGGAAATGGATGCATCTTGCGGCGTTTCTGTATTCCTAAAGGCTTAGCATGCAGAACCACTCCTCCTCAATGCTCTGTGGGCAAAAAGATTCCTGCATCGCGGGGAGTTGGACTAGATGACCCTTGTAAGCTAGTGTGGTGTAGTGGTTAAAAGCAGTCGACTCGTAATCTGGTGAACTGGATTCGCGTCTCCGCTCCTCCACATGCAGCTGCTGGGTGACCTTGGGCTAGTCAAACTTCTTTGAAGTCTCTCAGCCCCACTCACCTCACAGAGTGTTTGTTGTGGAGGAGGAAGGGAAAGGAGGTTGTTAGCCGCTATGAGACTCCTTCGGGTAGTGATAAAGCAGGATATCAAATCCAAACTCTTCTACTCTTCTTCTTGTGGTCCCTTCCAGCTCTACAATTCTATGATTCCCATGCGTTTTCTCCAGAGCGACCCTAGGAGCCAATCCTCAGTGGCTGACTCATCGCCTGATTGGTTCCAATGGGCACTAAGGGTGTGAAGACTTCTTCTCAGTGGCTAAAAAGGCTCCCCTTTCATACTGCTGATTGGATGGCTCTAGGGCAGTGGAGACGGGAGCCCTGCTGCACACACACACACACAAAACTCAGGACCACTCTATTTTTCATTCCCACTCAGTTATGAAGCTCACTAGGTAACCTTAGGCCAGTCGCCATCTCTCAGCCTAACCTCCCTCACAGGGTCATTATGGAGAGCGAGGGGAGAGGAACATGCACCCCCCCCCTATCGCATGCCGCAGAGGACGGGAAGCCCAGCCAGATGGGCAGGGTATAAATAAATAAATAAAATAATAATAATAATAATAATAATAATAATAATAATAATAATAAACATGCACTGCAACAAATAAATAAAACCCACTTTGCTAGCCACCAAACCAAAGGCATCAATGCTCTGGTGGGAGAAGGGGAGGGGAGGTGGGTTTTGCTTCAGTGGCAGCGGTGGAGACATAAAATCATCAACTGCCTTGCTCAGCTACGAGGCAAACCTTTCAGGGCTCGCTGCTTTGCTGAAAACCTACAGGCTGCAGGATCTCAGAGCAGAGGGGGCAAGCCATTCCAGTCCTCAGAACTAGGCTAGCAGCACAGCTGCTGCCAGCTGGGCGGTGGAGGTGACGGCAAGGAAGGTGGAGAAAGGAGAAGTTCCAGTAAACACCACAGATAGATTCCAGATGTCGCCACAAGTGGGAGCGCAGGAGGTCCACAGAGGTCAGGAGGGGCAGAAGGATGGGTTGAGGCAGAACAGATTTTCAGAAGAAGCGATGGGGGATGTGACTCACGCTTGCTCTGCGATCCGCCCGGTCTCGTGAACACAGAAACGTACGGAGCTGAAGCTATCTTATACCAAATCAAACAACTGGTCCATCTAGCTCAATATTATCTACACTCTCCAAAAGGGAACGTTCCCAGCCGTTCCTGGAAATGTTGCAGACTGAAAGTGGGACCTTCTGTGTGTGTAAAGCAACTGCTCTTCCCCTTAACTGTGGGCAGCCCACGAAGTGACTTGGACGTAAGAGATGCCCTCTGGCCGTCATTTGCCTCCCTTCTCTTTCAGCCCCTCATTCCAGAGCTTCTTGAAGCATCTGAGAATCATGGAAATGTAGATCTGGAAGGGACCACAAGAGCCATCTAGTACAATCCCCTAGTATGCAGGAATCTTTAACTCAAAATTGGAGCTCAAACCTACGACCCTGAGATGAACAGCTCTGTGCTCTATTGGCTGAGCTTGGTCGTAGGGCCGTCACTTTTGCATTGTGAGTGAGGAGCTGGGCATACAGAACTTGCACACAATTTGCATGTGCTATTTTTTTATGAACAGATGCAAGAGCAGAAATTATTGCTACAGTTTAAATAGAAATAAAGTCACATCTCTCCATAGAATGTGACCAGGTGATCTTTGTTGTTGTTGTTTAGTCATTTAGTCGTGTCCGACTCTTCGTGAGCCCATGGACCAGTGCACGCCAGGCACTCCTGTCTTCCACTGCCTCCCGCAGTTTGGTCAAACTCATGCTGGTAGCTTTGAGAACACTGTCCAACCATCTCGTCCTCTGTCGTCCCCTTCTCCTTGTGCCCTCCATCTTTCCCAACATCAGGGTCTTTTCCAGGGAATCTTTTCTTCTCATGAGGTGGCCAAAGTATTGGAGTCTCAGCTTCAGGATCTGTCCTTCCAGTGAGCACTCCGGGCTGATTTCCTTAAGAATGGATAGGTTTGATCTTCTTGCAATCCATGGGACTCTCAAGAGTCTCCTCCAACACCATAATTCAAAAGCATCAATTCTTCATCGATCGGCCTTCTTTATGGTCCAGCTCTCACTTCCATACATCAGTACTGGGAAAACCATAGCTGTAACTATACGGACCTTTGTTGGCAAGGTGATGTCTCTGCTTTTTAAGATGCTGTCTATGTTTGTCATTAGTGGGCACCAGGTAATCTGGGTGCCCAGTAAGTCTGTTTTCCAGGTTGCTGGTGGGCAACGTTAAGGCTCCTCCTGCCCTCTCTTCTCATGGTTCTTTATCTCTAAGCTGGACATGGACTGGCCAGCTTTTCAAATAGAGGGCTGTCCTTGGGGGAAAAATAGGACACACAGACACATAGGCGCCGACTCCATGGGGCTTGAGGGGGCCCGAGCCCCCTCAAAAATTCGTTTGGGGGGGCTCCGCCCCCCCAATAATCTCCGGCGCCCCTCCAGCAGAGCGCCATCGCCGCCCCTCCCCCAGCCCAAAATGCACAGGGAGGGGCGGGCTGCATGCCTCCTGCCCTCCCTCCCGAGCAAAAGCTCCACCCAATTTCCTTTGGAGCTGATTAATAGGCGCAGCACGCTCTCCCCTATTCGCTCACGAGGAGGCGGTGCCACTTTATTTGCATATTCATGAGCTTATTTATTATTCATGAGCTTTCCCGGGCCCCCCCAATATTTTTTATAAGTCCGCGTCCCTGCACAGACACCCTACTTGGAAGGAGGGAGAGAATACGAATGAGAATAATTTCTGGTAATTATCAATTTGCTTTCCTTCTAGGCCAGGAGAGTGCAGCCTTCCAGCTGCTGTTGGACTCCACCTCCCATCAGCCCCAAACACCATAGACCAGTGACAAGGGACGATGCGAGTTGTAGTCTGGAGGGTCACAGGTTCCCCAATGACGTTATGCATAACTGTCAACTTTCAGATTTGAAAATAAGGGATCAGCAGCCTCACCTGTCTTGGGGACAGTCTACAGGATACCTAACAATGCGGGATAGCAGCGGGAAGCAGTGGGAAACGGCGCTGGAATAAGGGAATTTCCCGCAAAAAAAGGGAAGGTTGACAGCTATGATGTTATGTGGAAAATCCAGGCCAGGGCACACGATTAAGAGAAATAAATTATCATATTGCAGGTTCACTTCAGAGTCCCCCTCAATCACCGCTTTCCCTCCATTTCAGGAAGCAGAAGTATAGAGCCTAGTCTTGCTGGAAAGGAAACAGTGAGATTGGCTAGAGTGGGGCAAAACCAGGCCCACACTTCCCACCCAAAGTGGCTGCAGTCCAAGCACTTAGGGTAACGGAATGGGGATATCACAAAGGACGTTGCCATGTTGCTTCTAGTACCTTTGCTACAGGCACTCCTCACCCCCCTCAGTATTCTGAAAATCTTTGCAAAAAACCATCATCCCTTAAACCCAATGTGGTACCCAGTGAAGCTCACCTCCAGTTGCTATGGTGACTTGCCTCAGGTAATGCCCATAGAAGGGGAAGTCAAATGATAGGATGACTCTCTGTAGGAGGATAGATGGGAATAACAGCGTTAAGACAGGAGGCTTGCTGGGTGATATGTTGAGCATGTTCACGACCCCAAATTTCCACAGGGTTCAAGATCAAATGGAGGAACTTGTAAGCGTACAAATATAGGCTTGAGCATTAAGGAAAGGTGGGGACGGAATCCAGATTCTGTGCCAAGGAAAGCCAGTAATTAAACTAAATGCTTGCAAATTAAGCAGATGTACATGTATTTAGCTACTGGCATAATTTATTCTGTTTCTGGTCGTCACAGAGAGGGGCAAGGAGCTTTGCAAAATACGGGGGTTGCACCCCATCCCCTCCTCTGGCTTCTGAGAATTTGTCAAGAACTGCAGGTATATTTTCCAGCCCATCTTTGCTGCCATTTATTATGTATATAAAACGAGGCTGAGATTCTCACTTGTGTGAGGCTTTACTGGAAGTACAGCTCACATTCCTGGGGTACAGATTTCGTTGCTGGAGGGCAAGAGGTTGGCACAAATGGGTTCCCCTTCTCAAGATGAAACCCTTGATAGAGGAGTGTAACCCTCGTGTGAATTCATTCGTGCAAATAATAACTGATCCAAAAAATTCATAAAACTATCCCCCCCCAACTTGCAACACTTTATTCTCCGTGTATTCCCCTATAATAAAAAGTCTCCACCACCCTCCCCTTGGATGTTCATTTAATTTTAAGGTTTCACTCAAAACACTGGAGAAAATTTGATCCATTTGGGTGGAGGGGGAAAGGACAACACAGCCAAGATATTGGTGTAGGTCTGTGTTTATGTAAATGTCCCAGACAAAAAACACATGGTGTCAACTCGTACAATACCTGCACAACATATGCTAACGCTACAGTGAAGATAAGCAATCTTTCTGTATTTTTCTTTTCAGTACCTCTCCGGGATGTGAAGGTATTTTGTTAATTAACCTTTCAGTTAAGGTTTATGTCCGCGCTACGTTGTAGTAATACAATTTGTATCGGATTATTATGGTTCCTCTACTTCTATCGCATTTTAGACTGTTTTCAGTAAACTGCTTTGAGCACAAATGTATTTGTAGGAAATGCGGTAATTAAATAAACTGGCTATGACTGTGACTAAGAGTTTATGAGTTTAGAAAAATCAATGGCCAAGGCTTTAGAATTCTGTGAGATGCCTGCGCAGAGAAGAATAGGCTGACAACACCATTGCTGATTTATGTTGCTGCTGCAGTTATAAGATAAGCAGATGTTTTAGTATTGATTTGCTGGTTACACCTCATAGGAGCTCAGGAATGGCTAGTTAGCAGCATAGTGCTAACCCATGGTTTGTTCAAGTTGTTTGTTTAACAAACCATGAGTTAATCACAAGTTGTCCTACAGGCAATCAAAGAAACCATGGCTTGTTTCCAACATATTACTTTGTTTTCCAGCTCCTCTTCCCTTGTGCTTTTGTAGTTAGACGAGTGTCTGGGTGGCATCATTAAAACAAACCATGGTTAGGAAAGGGTGCTGGTTTTACACATAATACTATGCCATGATTAAAACAAACCAAAGCTCAAAAACCAACAACGAATCACACTTGAACTTCCAGTCAGGTCTCACACCTGCTAAACCACAGCTTAACAAACCATAGTTTAGTGTTTTGTGTTATGTGCAGAAATACCTGTGTTTCCCTATGCTGATACAGCAGTTAAAATAAGGAGATGTTCGCATTTCAGCCCTCAATTTTTTTAAAACATAGGGAGAGGGAAGCCAAAATATGACGAGACGGAATGTTAGCTTTTCCCTGCACCGTAAAACTTCATCTATTTTCTATCAAAATCTTGGACACTAATCGCGGTTTGGAGGGAAAGGACAACCAAAGAAAAGTGGCTGGAAAAGCAATGGCAGGTTGTTGGTGGCAATGAATACACAGACAGGTAAGCACATAGCCAACAGGTGAAAAGAGATGCTCACCGAGGCTTGCCTATGCGTATTGGAGAGGATTCCATGGACTTTGACTTGGCTCCTGTTGGCTGCTGTAACTTCTACCCATAGTTCCTTGGCTCGCGCTTCACTCGGACCATACGTTCGAGATATATAGTAGTTGTGGTTGTCTTCCTGAGTAGAGAGAAACAGTTGTGGTAACTACAGGGATAAGGCGCACCCGTTGCCAAAGCAGTTCATCTCCGATCGAAACATCCAGATGTGTGTGCGAGGGTAGGTAGATGATGATAATGATGATGATGAAGAAGAAGAAGAAGAAGAAGAAGAAGAAGAGGAGGAGGAGGAGGAGGAGGAGTTTGGACTTGATACCCCGCCTTTCACTCCCCTTAAGGAGTCTCAAAGCAGCTAACAACCTCCTTTCCCTTCCTCCCCCACAACAAACACTCTGTGAGGTGAGTGAGGCTGGGAGACTTCAGAGAAGTGTGACTGGCCCAAGGTCACCCAGCAGCTGCATGTGGAGGAGTGGAGACGCGAACCCGGTTCACCAGATTACGAGTCTACTGCTCTTAACCACTACACCACACTGGATGAAAAAGAGGTCAGGGCTCCTGCACCTTTAACAGCTGTGTAGAATTTCAGCAGCTGCAGATTGCATTAAGAATTTGCAGAAGCCTTGTCTTCTTCTGCATCAGGCTACCCTGGTATTGCACTCTTCTAACCACCTCCCATATTCCCCGGAAATATATTCTATGTATTTCTAATTATTCTATGTAGTTCTCTATTCTATCCTCAGGAATATCTCTGCTGGGTTAGGGAGAATCTTCTCTGTGTCCAAGGGGAAACTGTTGTGCATGCCTATTTGGGAGCTGAGTTCCATAATAATAATAATGATGATGATGATAATAATAATAATAATAATAATAATAATAATAATAATAATAATAATAATTCCATGAGACTTACTCCCAGACAAGTGTGCATAGGGTTACAGGGTTAGTTCAGCATCACACCAGTCCAAGATCAACTCATACCAGCTGCTATTAAACAACATTTTATGAAGAATTCTTTATGGGAATTCTATGGTGCAATCGCCAACAACTATAAATATTCTGACATGGTTTACGTAAACGTTTTCTGCGGTTGAATTGTAAAACTTAAAAAAATAAAAAATCCAGCAGAGGATCCAGCTGGTTCATGTGTTAATTGACCTGGCGGGCCCTAGGAAATTTTGCTGCCCGAGACCAAGTTCCCCAGTCCATGCAATGGAATCCAACCAGGCTGGCAGCTGTTATCTTATTTCAACACTGGTGGTTGGGACAACACCCTGCAGTGTGCCTCAGGGCATCAGGCTAGCTCAGGGAGAATGGGAGAATGCCCCACTCTGCCTAATGGTAGGGCTGGCCCTACGAACAGAACATCAGAGTAGAACTGAGGCCTGACCCATACATGGAGACACATCATTTGATCACCATACACTTTGATGTCCGGCAAATGGAAATGTGTGAAATGATTTCATTTAAAAATAGGGGGGGGGGAGGTTGTACCCAGTTGTCATCCTACTCAGAGTAGACCTAGTGAAGCTAATGAACATGACCACCTCCGATTCATTCGTTTCAACGGGTATGCTCTGAGCAAGACTATCATTAGATGCAACCCACTTTGTTTGAGGTGATGAGAAAAGAAAGGGAAGTTCTTATCTGTGTGGAGCAACTTATAGCTTGATGTTGCCTCTGTCCAGTGGTGAAGACCTAGAGGTGCGGCCTGGTGGTTAACAGGACAAAGGGTGTTCGCTGGGGCTGATGGGAGTTGTAGTCCCAAGTACCTGGAAGGCACTAGACTGAGGACAGCTGGCCTACAACTATGAACAGAGACTGCCATATGGGGCCTCCACTGTTTGACGTTGCTCCTTTAAACGGCTTGGGGGCAGAGAATGAGAGGGAGAAAAACAGAAAATAGCTTCCATTTGTGTGATCTAGTTATATCTCCCGAAGAGACCACTTTTTTTCAAACCTGGTGATGGGGAAAAGGATAGGAATTCTATTTATAGAGAAGCATTTAATGTGGCAAGAGGTTCTCCCCTCCCCCCTCAATATTTTTTTCCAGCAAATCACTCTCTTTCCCTGTAATGAGCGGTGGAGGAGGAATCCTAATTTTCTTGTTTTGGGAGGGAGGGTGGAAGGACCAGGCCCTCTCCTTTTGAAACAGACCTTCAGTTGCTCCATGATCAACCTCTGCCACTTGAGACTGAATTGCTGGGATGCTTTGGTTAACTCTTTCACTGCTAAACGGTTAGCTTTATTTGAGGATGCAGAAAAAAGGAGCCATACTGGCTTGAAGGCAGCAGATGTAGCATTCATCCAAAATGGGCAGCTCTCTACTCCTGGCCTATTGCCTCTCCTCCCTATTAGATTCCGTCCACGTGACACCAGTATTACAAAGAAGTAGACCAGGTGTTGGGATGCTGTGGCCCTCCAGATATTGCCTGACTCCAACTCCCATCAGCCCCAACAAGCATGGTTGATGGCCAGGTAAGATGGATGTCATAGTTTAGCAACATCTGGAGGGCCAAGTGTTCCCCTCACCTGAACTGGATGGTGCCCCCCCTCCCATTTATTTCTTAACATTTGTATTCCACCTCTTCTCCATCAAGCTCAGGGTGCCATATGTTGATGTGACTGGCACTTATCTCCAGCATACGTTAAGCTAAGGCAGTGATTTGTCCTAATGGGCTTCATGGCTGAGGGGATGTTATGTACTGAGTTGAATAGGATCCAAAAGGCAGCAGTCTGATTGGTCCTAGAACAATAGGATCCAGAATGCAGCAGTCTGATTGGTCTTAGAACAACAGGATGCAGAATGCAGCAGTCTGATTGGTCCACAGGAGCCACCCAATCCAGCTCCAGGTAGAAGGGAATCCGCAACCTGATCGGCCTACAGCAGAATCCTGGAATTAGCCAATCACGTGGGGCCCATTGTGTAAATAATTCATAAAAGGCAGACATTCGGGGGGAACTTCCATTCCTCCTCACCACTATGAGCTGAATAAAGAGCATGAAATCCACTCTCGACTCTGAGCATATTTCAGTGGAGTATTGATCTTTCCAGGCAAAGTTCTAAACTGGTGTTAAGCTATAAAGCTCAGGAGACCAATATTCTTTGGAGTACTGCTCCCAATATGAACCTATCCACTTTGGCCTTCATCTGAGGCAGTTCTCTGGGTTTGCTCTCTGGGGGAGTTTTGGAGGGTAGCAGCAAGGGACAGGGCCTTTTCAGTTGTGGCTCCTCACTTGTGGAATGCTCTCTCCAGTGTGGTCCTCCTGGCACCATCATCAACGTCCTTTCAGCACCAGGCAAAAACTTTTAGCTTCTCACAAGCACTTGACAGATCTTGACAAGCTGGTTGATTGCCTATTGGGTGATGCGTTCTTGCGGCTGACGTTTTTGTTTTTCTGATTGGTTTGTGTATGAGTTATTAATAGGGATGGTTTTACTGAATTGAATTTCACACATTATGCCTTTTTGGCTTTTAACTCAGTCACTTAGAGGCTTTTTTTGGTAAGGTATAACTAATAATAAGAAGAAGAAGAGTTTGGATTTGATACCCCGCTTTATCACTACCCGAAGGAGTCTCAAAGCGGCTAACATTCTCCTTTCCCTTCCTCCCCCACAACAAACACTCTGTGAGGTGAGTGGGGCTGAGAGACTTCAGAGAAGTGTGACTAGCCCAAGGTCACCCCAGCAGCTGCATGTGGAGGAGCGGGGAAGCGAACCCGGTTCCCCAGATTACAAGTCCACCACTCTTAACCACTACGCCACACTGGCTCTCTAATAAGCCAAACAACCACTACTCCAATTCAAAAACCTCACAGTGGGTTAGGCCAGTGGTCCATTTGGCAATCGGTTTTCCAACAAAGACTGGCTATGGGATCCAGAAAGGTGAATATGCAGGGCCAGAAGAACCTGCTCGCCCGTTGACTGGCAATCCAAGGTTGAGGAACCTGTGGTCCTCCAGACATTATTAGACACAGTCATCTATCATCTGCAACCAATCCATGCCAACAGTTAGATATTGTAGGTATTGTAATCCAACAACGCCTGGAGAGCCCCATCACTGTGGTATCACTGAATTGCAGAGTTGGAAGAGATCCCCGAGGGTCATCTAGTCCAACCCCCATCAATGCAGGAATCCTGCCCACAGTCATCCCTGGGTGGGCTCAAACTAACAGCCTTCTGGCTAACAGCCAGATGCACTAACCCCAGGGGTGGCCAACTCTCAACAGACTGCAATCTACTCACAGAGTTAAAAACTGGCAACGATCTACCCCCTTTTTGTGGTTCAGGTCAAAGTTGTTGAGCTTTTATTAGGAAGGAGGAAGACCCATCTTTGGGGGGTTCGGGTCAAAGTTGTTCAGTTTTTTTTCAGGGAGGAGGTAAAATGTTGAGCTTTTTTTAGGGGAGCCACTGTTGTTCAGCTTCTTTGGTGGGAGCCAATGATCTACCAGCGATCTACCGCAGACGTCCAGTGATCTACCTGTTGGACATGCCTGCACTAACCCATGGGTAGGCAAACTAAGGCCCAGGGGCCAGATGCGGCCCAATCGCCTTCTAAATCTGGCCCACGGATGGTCCGGGAATCAGCGTGTTTTTACATGAGTAGAATGTATCCTTTTCTTTAAAATGCAGCTCTGGGTTATTTGTGGGGCACAGGAATTAGTTCATATATTTTTTTCAAAATATAGTCAGGCCCCCCACAAGGTCTGAGATACAGTGGACCGGCCCCCTGCTGAAAAAGTTTGCTGACCCCTGAGTGACTAACCCACTGCACCATTCCTCAAAGTGGAGATTGTGGGCAGGATTCACCTAATAAGTATGGTTGGCGGAGGCCCTGCACAAGATCTTCTGCTTGCACAATGGGGCTTCCCCCTCCCCATCACCCTGTGCACCCCCTGAAACTGGCAAACTAAAATGTGTGCACTGATGGAGCATTCAACATAGCACGACACTCAATTATTTCCTTCACTTCTATCATGGCCGTTAAGTGTATGACGCACCTCTCTTCCAAGTTTTCATTAAAAGCAATTTGTGTTTGCAGCAAGCACAATTTCCTGTGCAAGTGAATTTCCTGGGCTAACAGCACATGACATCAAGAAGTTCTGCTTTTGTTTGCTTGTTGTTAAAAGATTTCAGGAGCTAAACCCAAGGTTATTAGGTTGTTAAGTGTGGGGTTGTTATTATTTTGAGTCAGAACGACTCCCTTATCTCTTCATTCTTCTAAACATCTATTATGATTCCCCTCTTTCCAAACAGGGATTTTGGACCCACACTTTCACCCTGGGTCATCATGACCCACTTTGACTCCATCTTGCAAAGAGGTCCTGCGGCTGAGCTCCGGCTGAAATGAAGCACCATCCCAGCCAAACTTTGTCTTGGAATGCCACCAACAGATTCATGTGGCCTTCACAGCAGGGGCTGATCTGCCATGAAGGACTTCAGCAGCTTGGCTGCTGTTTTCTTAGCCTGATTCCAATCTTGTTGGGAAAGGGTGTTAATTTCAGAATCTGCC
Organism: Podarcis muralis; assembly: GCF_964188315.1. Classification (NCBI taxonomy): domain Eukaryota; kingdom Metazoa; phylum Chordata; class Lepidosauria; order Squamata; family Lacertidae; genus Podarcis; species Podarcis muralis. Next base: position 36,814,864 of record NC_135667.1, on the reverse strand, counting down.
CTGCCGTGCTTCAAAGCAAGAGCATTAACTTGGAGGACTTGATCAGGAAAGCCCCCTTGAAAAAAGAAGAAAGAAATAATCGCTTTTCTGAAGCTGGAGGTAAGGATTCACAGTGCTTAATTTGCAAATAAAAAAAAATGGTGGACCTCCCTACTAGCCTGGAAGCCCCTGAATTTCCAAATTGCAAGGCTGCGGAGGAGACTGATGGACCCTGCCACACACCCTAGAGCAGATATATCAGGCTTCCTTGTCCTCTTGCTTTGGCCTGCCTGAATAGCCCTCCCAAAATCCTTGCCTTGCAGCTCACTTGCAGCAATGAGCTTAATTCACCCGCAGGATTCAGCAGAACATCCATTTGTGACCCTCAAGGAACTACTGGGCTAGTTTTCTTCCAGACGCTTCACCTCCTGCCCCCATGAGCATTCAGTTTGTATGCTTAGGGCAGGGGTCAGCCCAACAATTTTTTCCACCTGAGGCAAAGATGGTGCCGGCCCTTCTCATCCCACATGGAGAAGCTGACCAGCCTGGGAATTCAACCTCATTTCTATACTAGTGACGGGACAGCATTTCCCATCACATATGAGGGCAGCAGGCTGGCTTTGAGGGCACAGGGCACATACATGGCTCCTCATCTCTCTGAAGCAGCCACCTTGCAACAGAGCCAGCTCTGTTTGGGGCTGGGAGTGAATTTGGCAATATCCCCTGTCTCTTAGAGTTTGCTGATGGGCAGTGCGCTTCCTACACAACTAATGGGGAACCTCCATGATGGCTGCCCTTAATCACTGGTGCAGGAAAGATACTCTGCACAAACCCAGAGGCATTCTCTTCATTCAAAGCTAAGTCCTAGCACACACACACACACACACTGCAAATTCTGGGGGTTAAGATATGGGAAGAGCCTCTGTTCAGATGAATAGCTTGAGGTATGCCTGGTGTTATAAGAATTTTAAGATCATATATGATCTTATATGATCATCAACTTAGCTTTGAATGTGTGATTTGAATATTTGAATAATATATATATTAAAGGTAAAGGTAAAGGTACCCCTGCCCGTACGGGCCAGTCTTGACAGACTCTGGGGTTGTGCGCCCATCTCACTTAAGAGGCCAGGGGCCAGCGCTGTCCGGAGACACTTCCGGGTCACGTGGCCAGCGTGACATCGCTGCTCTGGCTAGCCAGAGCCGCACACGGAACACCATTTACCTTCCCGCTAGTAAGCGGTCCCTATTTATCTACTTGCACCCGGGGTGCTTTCGAACTGCTAGGTTGGCAGGTGCTGGGACTGAACAACGGGAGCGCACCCCGCCGCGGGGATTCGAACCGCCGACCTTTCGATCGGCAAGCCCTAGGCGCTGAGGCTTTTACCCACAGCGCCACCCGCGTCCCTAATATATATATTAGATGTTCATAAATGTACCAAGCAAACACATAAAAATATGTAAACCACATGTCTGAAACCCACAGAAAAGTCCTAAAACCATTTTCTCAAAATGACCTCAAATATTTCTCTGCAAGGTTGAAGGAAATGGGAAATATCCCCGGTGTCTCTGTGCTCACAAATCCTGCCTTAAGGGCACATTTAAGGTGTGAATAGGGTGAGCCTGTGACCTGGATTCACGAATTAAGTAGTTATAATAACAAAAGACGCGGGTGGCGCTGTGGGTAAAAGCCTCAGCGCCTAGGGCTTGCCGATCGAAAGGTCGGCGGTTCGAATCCCCGCGGCGGGGTGCGCTCCCGTTGCTCGGTCCCAGTGCCTGCCAACCTAGCAGTTCGAAAGCACCTCTGGGTGCAAGTAGATAAATAGGGACCGCTTACCAGCGGGAAGGTAAACGGCGTTCCGTGTGCTGTGCTGGCTCGCCAGATGCAGCTTGTCACGCTGGCCACGTGACCCGGAAGTGTCTGCGGACAGCACTGGCTCCCGGCCTATAGAGTGAGATGAGCGCACAACCCTAGAGTCTGGCAAGACTGGCCCGAACGGGCAGGGGTACCTTTACCTTTAATAACAAAAGAGTGGCCAAAACCCAGATATCTGAAGGCAGCCCTGTTTAGGGAAGCTTTTAATGTTTAATAGACTATTGTATTTCAATATTCTGTTGAAAGCCGCCCAGAGTGGCTGGGGAAACCCAGTCAGATGGGTGGGGTATAAATAATAAATTAGTAGTAGTAGTAGAAATTTTAGTAGTATTAGTATTATTAGTATTATGCAATCAGGTAAATGGCAGAGACAGGAGATAAACAACACACTCAGGATTCTGCTTTAAACTGCCCTCTGTGATGTATGTAAGATATATTGGAGGAAGTGATCCTGGGATACACCCCTTCTGTGATGTATGTATGATGTTTCTGGGGGTGGTCTGGAGTTTGAGAGTGGGCAATTTCAAAGTCTATATAAGGGCGGACACACCTTTGTTCTGGGTCCCTCCTCCCTCCTTGTGTGTGTGTGTGGGGGGAGCACCTTGTTACAACAGCTTTAATAAAGATCAGGCTTACTAGCTGCTTTGCTTCTCGATACTTTCTGGTTGGCCTCTGCTATTTTCCCCTACCGATAGAGAACCTACAAAAGGACTCTATATGGGCTCTTGGGTACCTGATAAGGCAAGGGTTAGCAAACTTTTTCAGCAGGGGGCCGGTCCACTGTCCCTCAGACCCTGTGGGGGGCTGGACTATATTGGGGGGGGGGGGAATGAACAAATTCCTATGCCCCACAAATAACCCAGAGATGCATTTTAAATAAAAGCACACATTCTACTCACGTAAAAACACCAGGCAGGCCCCACAAATAACCCAGGTGCATTTTAAATAAAAAGACACATTATATTCATGATTCCCAGACCGTCTGGGCCCCAGGCCTTAGTTTGCCTACCCATGCCATAAAGGAAAAGGAGCATTTTTTTCTCATAACCCTGGTCTGTGAGGTGGGACATGAGCATTGCTTCAGCATCTGTGAGATGTCAAAAAGGGTGCTTGGACAGTCGTCCTCGCCACCCATATTGGCCCATTTTCTCCTTTGTGCGCACAAACACACACTCACACGCTGCAAAGCTCCCAAATGTGTTCTCAATAAAATAAGTGAGGGGAAAACAAATGAAAACAGCAAATGCCGGGGATGGGTGGACTTGGCTGCTTTCACACTTCAGCATGCGGTCCATCATGACCTCATCCCTGGATCACGACTATGTCCCAATCCGCCACCTTGACTTGGTTACAGCAGGAATTAAGAAGAGGAGAGAGAGAAAGAAAACAAGCGGAGGGGAGGGAGAGGAAATCGAGGGAAAGCAAGATCGTTAAGGGGAAATAAGGTAAAGTCTAGTTACGTTTTTCTAGCTGAAAAAGAATAATCAGTTCTTTCCCCCTGCAAGGCGTCACTTAACCGGAATCCTCCAAGAAACGAAAGGAGATTAGGGTATCTATGCTGGTCAAAAGACAGGAGCTACAAAACAAGTTAAAATAACCTCTGATCACACAAAAAAATGGAATGGAAGGTTTCAGCTGATGCAGATGCACACAGAGTTTCGGCTCTCAGGCCTGACAAAGAGTTCTGTGAAAGGCAAACGCTTGCATAGACCGTATCAAGCCGATTCAGCAAAGGACATAATTTGATACCTGTGCAAAGGAAGATGGGTTATTTGTTATTCCATTAACATACATTTAGCTCAGATGGTTAGAGCACGGCGCTGATGATGCCAAGGTTGCAGGTTCCTGCAGCTGCAGATTCCTGCATTGCAGGCATAGGCGAAAACTGACCTCCAGATGTTTTGGGACAGCTACTTGCATCATCCCTGACCACTAGTCCTGTTAGCTAGGGATGATGGGAGTTGTAGTCCCAAAACATCTGGAGGGCCGAGTTTGCCTATGCCTGGACTAAATGATCCTCAGGGTCCCAACTCCAGAACTCTGTGATTCTTTGATTCCTCATTATCGCCCCCCCCCCCAGTTCCTTTGTTTTAAAGAGCATTCACCTCTGCCAGGTTAATATCAATACGTGTACACATCGTACAATTAAAGCACATTCCCCGCTCCCAAAGAATCCTGGGTATTGTAGTTTAAGCCTCGCAGACAGTGCTATTCTTTTAGAAAAAGAGATGCTGGAACTCACCATGATGTCTTATAATGGCAAGTGTGCAGCCCACCTGACAGGTGTCGGAACTCGGTTCCTGCAAGTTTGGGCTGGGGGGGGGGGAAGCTCTGCTCACAGAGCTTCGACTTCCTTGACAAGCTACAGTTCCAAGGATTCTTGAGCATTGGGGATGCACTTAAATGCGCTTTTTAAATGTCTGGACGTGGGTGGCGCTGTGGTCTAAACCACAGAGCCTAGGGCTTGCCGATCAGAAGGTTGGCAGTTTGAATCCCCGTGACGGGGTGAGCTCCTGTTGCTCGGTCCCTGCTCCTGCCCACCTAGCAGTTCGAAAGCACGTCAAAGTGCAAGTAGATAAATAGGTACCGCTCTGGCGGGAAGGTAAATGGCGGTTCCGTGCGCTGCTCTGGTTCACCAGAAGTGGCTTAGTCATGCTGGCCACATGACCCGGAAGCTGTACGCCGGCTCCCTCGGCCAGTAAAGCAAGATGAGTGTCGCAACCCCAGAGTCGTCCACGACTGGACCTAATGGTCAGGGGTCCCTTTACCTTTATACACAGTGGTACCTCGGGTTACAGACACTTCAGGTTACAGACTCTGCTAACCGAGAAATAGTACCTCAGGTTAAGAACCATTTGCTTCAGGATGAGAACAGAAATTGCGCAGTGGCGGCGTGGCGGCAGCAGGAGTCCCCATTAGCTAAGGTGGTGTCTCAGGTTAAGAACAGTTTCAGGTTAAGAACGGACCTCCGGAACGAATTGAGTACGTAACCAGAGGTACCACTGTATACAGTATGCACCCCATGTTTATAAGAAGCAATGTCACTGATGAATGTGAAAGATGAGTGGGAAGCAGGGTTTGCCAAATGGCTTGACCTTCTCTTGGCTCCTGGGGCACCTCAAAAAGCACCCATGGCGGGTCCTTCCTCAAGCCTGAGTTTTCATTTCACTACATTCAAAGGGCTGCGTCATTCCAAAAAGCGACAACGTACAGGAGAGGGAGATTGGGGTAAGTCAGGAGAGAAAAGGAGCGTAGCGTTGAAACGGCAGCAGGACTGCGAGTGCAGCAGAGCAGGACCCAAATTTAGTAATGAAATCAGAGGCCCTGGTTTCCCCCGAAGAAGCTATAATCAGTCTTACCAATGTCACACCCATGAGCAGGCACATGACACACACCATACATGACCTGCTCCATTCTGGGGAGACACCCATTGGCTTCTCAAAACCACCCATCACTGAGTTCCACTTGGCAATGCCTGCTTGGGAGATGCTGGCATGCTGCCTCTGCCAATGTCTCAGCAAAGCCTGCTGAATTCTGCTCTGAGCCAACAGCCTTGGGCAGCAGCCTAGCCCTCCTGGGGTGCCGTTGCCTCCAGCATAAATTCCCTCCTCCTGTTTTTCTCCCAGATCTAGCAAAAGGAAGGTAGGTTTCATTTTTTAAACATCAGGGCAGATTTCTTAATCCTAAAAAGAGTCCAGCTATGGTGACAAGCTGCCTAGGACATCTATGGAGTTAGTTCCTGGTAGTTTTAAAAGGACCGGGGGGGGGGGGGAAGGTCCACCAGGCCTTTATTAGAGATGTTTTAAGTTTAGGACATAATAAAATTATGTGCAGATTGCTATCACTTATTCCACTTTGGGGACTCCAATTAGAATAGATTAGAGATGTCTTCTAGGGCTGCCAACTTTTAAACTGTCAGCTGTAGCTTGAGTTGCAAGAATGAGGAGAGGATAATCTTCATCTCCATGAACCTGCCCTTCAATTTATGCTATCTTCAGAGGCCCTGCTCTGCATTCCGTCACCCAGGCAGGTGTGATTTGTGCAAACGCGGGACAGGGCCTTTTTGGTGGCAGCCCTAATTGCAGAATTCCCTCCCAAAGGAAGATAAGATGGCCTTTCTCTGCAGGTAGGAGGATAATAACTTTTTTGCCCTGCCAGGCTTTGCATAGGTTGAATTCAGACTAAGTTAGTTGCACAAGGTCACATCCACACCTTACATTTGAAGCACACAGCTTCTCCAAAGAATCCTGGGAACTGTAGTTTGTTCAGGGTGCTGGGAATTGTAGCTCTGTGAGGGGTAAACTACAGTACCCCATTCACTGGGGGGGATGCCATGTACTTCAAATGCGCTGTACAGGGACACGGGTGGCCCTGTAGTCTAAACCACTGAGCCTCTTGGGCTTGCCGATTGGAAGGTTGGCAGTTCGAATCCCCGTAACGGTGGTAAGCTCCCATTGCTCTGTCCCAGCTCCTGCCAGCCTAGCAGTTCGAAAGCACACCATGGCAAGTAGATAAATAGGTACCACTGTGGTGGGAAGATAAACGGCGAGGGCAGGGATGTCTTCGCCTAATGCACATTACCTGATTTGTTTCCCCAAACTTACAATGCCCCTCCCCATGCCAGCTAAAGTAAGCTGTCATCTGAGCATGTGCAATGACTGTCTCAAATGTACGCATCTCAGCTTGACCATGGCTTATGCTTCCAGATCGGATAGAAGCCAGTTTGAGGGGGTATGCATCAAACAGCAATTATTTCTCAAGAAACTACAAGATGGCAGCAACACAGGGGAGCATGCTAGACCACACAGCCATCATCACAAATGCATGGGGTGGACGAGTCATTAGTTCCCAATGAAATCACTGCGACTTGATTACATTGTCCCATTGTTTTGAATGGGAACGAAATCCAACAAACACAGTCTGGTTCTCTAGCCCAATGCTTTTCAATGCTGCGGTTTTGCTTATCTTATCTTCTTCTTCTTCTTCTTCTTGGTGGGTTGAACGTTCTTTTCAAATGTATTGTTGCTTTATTTATTTATTTATTTATTTATTTATTCATTCATTCATTCATTCATTCATTCATTCATTCAATCATGCCTTGGAGCAGGGGTCAGCAAACTTTTTCAGCAGGGGGCCTGTCTACCGTCCCTCAGACCTTGTGGGGGGCCGGATTATATTTTGAAGGGGGGGGGGGAGAATGAAGTCCTATGCCCCACAAATAACCCAGAGATGCATTTTAAATAAAAGCACATATTCTACTCATGTAAAAACACCAGGCAGGCCCCACAAATAACCCAGAGATGCATTTTAAATAAAAGGACACAGTCCACTCATGCTGATTTCTGGAGCATCCGCGGGCCGGATTTAGAAGGCGATTGGGCCAGATCCGGTCCCCGGGCCTTAGTTTGCCTACCCATGCCTTGGGGGAACTCTTTTCAGAGCCAAAAAGGAGTACTGAATTCTCATTTACAAAAAGCGCTTTTAAAGGGCGGCCTTGTTTCCATCTTTCTGCTAATTTCCGCTGATCCAGCAGCTCCTGCTCAAGGCACAGCTGCAGAGGCTGGTTGAAAAGGACCGGCAATCCTTTTTCCCCATGCGGAAGACCCATTGCTGTGCTTGAGCTTGAAATCCTAGCTGTGCAGGCATGTCAACACTTCAAGCCCCCTACATCTCTGCGCCCCACAGCAAGCGATAATGGCTTGAAATCAGGCTGAGCCTCTCCCTTTCTGCACCAGCTGCTGACAGCTAAGAGTGCGCAAACTGCAAACTTTGCGGCTACGATTGCTGGCGCCAAACCACTGAAGTGTGCATCGCGGGTCCTCCCCCCACCCCACCCACCGGGCATCTGTATTGATTTCAACTCATTAGAATTCGCTCCCCTTTCATCTAGACACGGCTCACGCTCTTAATTCCAAAGCGCAGAAGCGATGCGCCATTGATCTGAGCCACTCGGGGGAATTCTCTGCTGCTACAATCAAGCACCTCCTGAGCTTTTCCATTTCCCAACGCATCACAGAGGTGCACGAACCTTCCCACAACCAGTCTGAGCAGAAGTTTTCCACGTTCCCTCTGCTTGCCAGCCATTAGACCATTACAGGATTCTTAGTTAAACACAGCACATACCGTATTTTTTGCTCTATAAGACTCACTTTTTCCCTCCTAAAAAGTAAGGGGAAATGTGTGTGCGTCTTATGGAGCGAATGCAGGCTGCACGGCTATCCCAGAAGCCAGGACAGCAAGAGGGATTGCTGCTTTCACTGCGCAGCGATCCCTCTTGCTGTTCTGGCTTCTGAGATTCAGAATATTTTTTTTCTTGTTTTCCTCCTCCAAAAACTAGGTGCGTCTTGTGGTCTGGTGCATCTTATAGAGCGAAAAATACAGCAGTTAAACGGTAGAACTCACTCGCACAGGAGGCGGGGATGGCACTGGGTGGCTTTAAAAGAGGAGCGGACACATTCATGGAGGTATGAGGCTGTCCGTGGCTACTAGCCACAACGGCTGTGCTATTTCTCCACAGTCAGAGGCAGCAATTATTCTGAATCCCATTTCAGGTGGGGCCTAATTAGGCTGAGAAAATGACACCCGTTTATTTACTTTTATCCTGCCTTTACCCACAAGTGCTTTCAGGGCAGCTAATACAGTGGTACCTCAGGTTAAGTACTTAATTCATTCCGGAGGTCCGTTCTTAACCTGAAACTGTTCTTAACCTGAAGCACCACTTTAGCTAATGGGGCCTCCCGCTGCCGCTGCGCCGCCACAGCACGATTTCTGTTCTCATCCTGAAGCAAAGTTCTTAACCTGAAGCACTATTTCTGGGTTAGCGGAGCCTGTAACCTGAAGTGTATGTAACCTGAAGCGTATGTAACCCGAGGTACCACTGTAAATCCAAAGGATCTCACAGCTGCAGCCCTTTATCTTCAGCAGGCATAGGCAAACTCGGCCCTCCAGATGTTTGGGACTACAATTCCCACCATCCCTGACAACTGGTCCTCTTAGCTAGGGATGATGGGAATTGTGGTCCCAAACATCTGGAGGGCCGAAGTTTGCCTATGCCTGATCTTCAGCAACATTCCTCTAAGATAGGTCAGCCTGAGAGAAAGTAATTGGCCCTAAGGTCACTTAGAGAGCTTCATAGCAGAGTGGGGATTTGAACCCAGATCTACACACACACCCCCCATCCTACTCTGGAACTGCAAAACAGTGGCCTCTTCTTCCTCCTCCTCCAGCACCACAATCGTAATATAACCTTCCACACGGGTTGGTTATTTTTATATATATATAAAAATGTAAAGGTTTCCAATGACTCGTCTAAGTTGTCCCTTAGGACCAGAACAGCAGAGAACAAAACAAAGTTTTATGTTCAATGAAATGTGACCAAAAATATCCTTGGCGTAGAGTTTTCAGTGGGCTTACATAACAAAGGGAAGTGTTTGGCATAATAGTCTTAGGAAACACTGGATAAAATGTGGCCTTTGCAGTAACTGTACATCAAGGGATATGTATATGGGGGATACAGGCTCAATGCAAATACAGTGGTACCTCGGGTTACAGACGCTTCAGGTTACAGATGCTTCAGGTTACAGACTCTGCTAACCCAGAAATAGTACCTCAGGTTAAGAACTTTACCTCAGGATGAGAACAGAAATCATGCTCCAGCGGCGCAGCAGCAGTGGGAGGCCCCATTAGCTGAAGTGGTACCTCAGGTTAAGAACAGTTTCAGGTTAAGAACGGACCTCCGGAACGAATTAAGTTCTTAACCCGAGGTACCACTGTAATGCATCTGAAATAAAGTACAATGCCTACATTAGGAGTGGCCAAACCCCACTCCAGAGGTCTGGTCCAGTGCCACAAGCAAATTTTTATGACACCTCCTGCCTCAACACCCCAGCCATTTTGGTGGTGGCGATATGATAAGAGAAAGCAGGCATAGTGCTGGGCTGAGCAGGGTGAGGGTTAAACTTCCCTTCCCAGCCCATTCATTGCCTGGCTGCAAACCAACCCCAAATCAAACTGGCCGATTGTTTGATGAGTGCTGAAGGGCGATAACCCTTCTCTTCAGCCGATCTTCATGAATTACATAGCTCCGTCAGTAGAGCATGAGACTCTTCATCCCAGGGTCATGGATTCGAGTGAAAGATTCCTGCATTGCAGGGGGTTGGACTAGATGACCCTCGCGTCCCCTTCCATCTCTATGATTCTGCGATGAGTGGCTCTGCGTGTGAGTGTCCTGTGTTGCAAGCACATGCAAGAGTGTGGGCCATGTCTGGCCACGTCCATTGCTGGCATGTGGCCCCTGGAGGATGGTGCAATGTCTAGAGCATGGGTAGGCAAACTAAGGCCTGGGGGTCGGATCCGGCCTAATCGCCTTCTAAATCCAGCCTGCGGACGCTCTAGGAATCAACGTGTTTTTACATGAGTAGAATGTGTCCTTTTATTTAAAATGCATCTCTGGGTTATTTGTGGGGCACAGGAATACGTTCATCTCTCCCCCCCCCCCCAATATAGTCTGGCCCCCCACAAGGTCTGAGGGACGGTGGACCGGCCCCCTGCTGAAAAAGTTTGCTTACCCCTGGTCTAGAGTGTTGGGACGAGGACTTGAGAGGCCATGAAGCTCACCAGTGACATTTGGGCCAGTCACTAACTCTCAGCATGGACAGGGTTGTTGTAAGGATAAGATAGAAAGGGGAAGAAGCACACAAACCACCCTGAGCTCCTTAAACAAAAGGTAAAGGTAAAGGGACCCCTGACCATTAGGTCCAGTCGTGACCGACTCTGGGGTTGCAGCGCTCATCTTGCTTTATTGGCCGAGGGAGCTGGCGTACATGTGGCCAGCATGACTAAGCTGCTTCTGGCAAACCAGAGCAGCGCACGGAAACGCCGTTTACCTTCCCACCTATTTATCTACTTGCACTTTGATGTGCTTTCGAACTGCTAGGTTGGCAGGAGCAGGGACCGAGCAACGGGAGCTCACCCCGTCGTGGATATTCGAACTGCCGACCTTCTGATCGGCAAGTCCTAGGTTCTGTAGTTTAACCCACAGCGCCATCCGCGTCCCAAAGCAAAAGCTACTAGTAGTAATAATAATAATAAATTTTAAAAAGAAAGAAGTTAGTTGTCCCTGGTCTGCATGATATTGTTATGTGAGGTGGGGAGCATGATATCCTTGCATCCCTTTCAGGCCTGTGATCCAGTAAGTGTTAGAATCCAGTAGAAAAGGCTGGTGAACCTCTGTTAAGGTAATGGCTTTAGCTGGTCACTTAAGTGCATCTCAACAAATGCGTTAGGTTGCAATCGCTACAACCAAGTGACTGTGCTCTCCAGGGCTTAATGGGTGGGCTCCCCCCCCCCCCCACCTAGTTGCTAGGTTGTGTGTGAGAACGCTGAAAAGCTGAATGCTAGAAGCTGGAGGGGATAGATACAGATACAGATACAGATACAGATACAGATACAGATACAGATACAGATACAGATACAGAGACAGAGACATAGATATATTGCTCTGTGCTGGATCCAAAGCTGTAACTAATGGAGAAGTGAGATCTGTCGGGGTCTTAAAGCTACAAGCCCCTCTTTCCTATGCTCAGATTCTATATACATGTAAATAAAGACATATACATGGGGCGCGGGTGGCGCTGTGGGTTAAACCACAGAGCCTAGGACTTGCCGATCAGAAGGTCGGCGGTTCGAATCTCTGTGATGGCGTGAGCTCCCATTGCTCTGTCTCTGCTCCTGCCAACCTAGCAGTTTGAAAGCACGTCAAAGTGCAAGTAGATAAATAGGTACCACTCCAGGGGGAAAGTAGACGGCGTTTCCGTGCACTGCTCTGGTTCGCCAGAAGCGGCTTTGTCAGGCTGGCCACATGAACCGGAAGCTGTACGCCGGCTCCCTCGGCCAGTAAAGCGAGATGAGCGCTGCAACCCCAGAGTCGGTCACGACTGGACCTAATGGTCAGGGGTCCCTTTACCTTTACCTAAAGACATATACAGTGCTTTTTTCCTTTAAAAATGTTTAGGGGTACTCTCAATTTGACTCAAGAAAATCACCATTTTATAGTTCAAATCAGGAAAAATAAATACAGTAAATGGACAAAAGTACAATGATGTTTAAGGGTATGCGTACTCCTGCATCCCCCTAGAAAAAAAGCACTGGACATGGTATGTATTAAAGGTTCTCCAGTCTCTGCTGACCTTCATCCTTAAGGAAACCAAGTCCTGGGAAGGCGCTTGGAATAAATGGAACCTCACCTTGCTCAAAGATTGGGGTGACGTGCAGAAATCTCTTCCTCAGTGCTACCTCTCCTCTGCTTTTCCTACCAATATTTGCTACACTTTGTTTAGCGACACAGCATCAAAACAAGGAACATTCCTGTGCGTTCACAACAATAGCTCTTGTGAGTGAGAAGAGACGTTTCCTTTTTTCCTGGCTGTTGTGCTGCCACCTCCATCTGCTGAGCAATTTTGGGGGACCAGAGAGAGGCGGGAGAGACAGAACTGCTTTCTCAGGTAGTGGGGGAGAAAACTAGTTAAGAGTGGGTTTCTGGTCCGCCTTTTGGGCAAAAAAAAAGGGGGGGGCCCCGAGGCAGCTCACAAAGCTTAATGCAAATACAAAACGCAAGCAATAAAATGCAACTTCAATTCTTGTAAGACAGCGAACTCCCAACATCTTTAAAACACACACACATACAAAATAAAATAAAAGCCCAAGTGACACCACACTTCGGTTCAGAATTGACCTGGGGGGCTGCCAGTGGCTGATCCCTGCCCTATCTGATCCAAACATGTTTTTCACAAAGTAAACAAGGCTTACTCGAGTCTGAAAACTTTCTGCCCAACTGACACATCCTTGGCTCGCGTGCTGTTCCCTATATGTGACACTCACCACAATCTGTGTCTCATTGTCCGTCAAAGTGTCAATAGCCAGGCTCCCGCCAATTAAATCTTCGCTGATCCGAGTCCTCGTGTCTCTTGGCGAGGTGTCCCGCGTCTTTCTCTCCCAGGAATGAGGTTCTATCCCAACCGCGGAGACATCTCTCTGGCTCCAAGCTGTAGGGAGAGGAAGAAAAGCGAAGAATGATTTCTTAGCTTACGAGGAAGGCTCCGAGAAAACAAGGCCACATTCCACACCAGCCTTGCTTCCCATGCTCTGTGAGTGCTTCTGCCTATCTGAATTGTGCCCTTAAACTCTGATACTGTCTCTCGGTTGCCTGGATGGAAAACAGAGAGAGGGATGTGAGGCTGTCTGCAGGAATGACCCTGCTACAAACCTTCCTTCCCTGCCAGCCAAACCTGGGTGCATTAAATGCCCTTCATTGTCAAAAGGACCCTCACTGAACCACAAGAGATTTATTTACAAGGGCAGATGGCTCTTCCATCCCCCCCAAAACTGCTGCTTTGTTCTTTAGGTCTTCCTTTGTGCATGGCTTTGTGGGGCGGGTTGTTGCAGAGATATACAGTAATTCCTTCTGTTTCCAAACTTCCAAGCAGAGTGCTGGGCCTTATGTAGCCTAAACAGGACCACCAATGGGCAAGAGGGAGGTATCAGGAGGGGAGATCCCAAGGCTTGCAGAAGTGCAAAGCCGCCCAATGAGGACTGAGCATGCTCAGTGGGCATGGAATGCCAGGGTGCTTCCAAGCTGTCACTATTTTTCAGTGGGATTCAATCACATACCGGGAAATCCAGGTTGTGCGATTGCAGTTGGATCAGGAGGTCCAGCACAACACACTCACTTCCCCCAAAGTTATGACTCTTTGCAAAAATGAAAGTGGTGCAGAAATGCACCGGAAATGCATTTCCTTTGACACAACGTCGTCTAACCTCCCTGCGAAGAAATCAGAGCGAATGCATAATAAAGTGGCGTTGTGGGTTAAACCACAGAACCTAGGACTTGCCGATCAGAAGGTTGGCGGTTCGAATCCCCGCGATGGGGGTGAGCTCCCGTTGCTCGGTCCCTGCTCCTGCCAACCTAGCAGTTCGAAAGCACGTCAAAGTGCAAGTAGATAAATAGGTACCACTCTGACGGGAAGGTAAACGGCGTTTCCGTGCGCTGCTCCGGTTCGCCAGAAGCGGCTTAGTCATGCTGGCCACATGACTTGGAAGCTGTAAGCCGGCTCCTTCGGCCAAGAAAGCGGGATGAGCGCCGCAACCCCAGAGTCGGCCACGACTGGACCTAATGGTTAGGGGTCCCTTTACCTTTACCTCCATGGAAATGAACCGGGATGAACACGCAATAAACAAGTCGTCTGGAAGCACCCTGGCTGTTTTGGCAGAGGAGAGGACATGGAAAACTGGATAGAGGAAGGATTGGCATGGGAAATTGTTAAGGAGGGCAGGGCTAGGGGCATACCTAGGGGTTGGCCAGGTTGGTCCCCTGCCAATGGTGCAGGCCGGGGTGGTGGTGCAAAAATCATGTCTCTCCACTCTGGCTCGGCTCCTCTGTCAAGGGCTCAAGGGACACGGGGGCACCGAGAAAGCTCCTTGCCAAAGGAACCCAGGTATGTCTCTGGTGATGACCCATTGGAACTTGGCACTGCAACATTATGTTGCAGGTCTCGCTCATCCTGTTCTGTTCCTTTCCTAAAGCCAGGGATTGGGATTAGTTCATTGACCCTTGTGCGCAGCAACAGCAGACCGGATGCCAAGATTTCAGATGTTCAGAACATTTGATGCTGGGATGGATGGAGGAGAGCTGAAAATGAAGCAAGGAACCCCAAGTCCATAGCCTTTGGAAATAACTGGCATAGTCAGTCCCTGACCCCTGGCATATGGATTTGCAGCAAAGGCATGTATTGGACACACACACACACCAACCTCTTCCGGGCCCTTTATAAAATGCTTTTGGCGCCCGTCAAAGGGGTTTTGTCTCTCTCATGCGTCACTGGGGCGCCTTAGGCAGCTCCAACTTGGCCTCAGTCACCCATCTGTAAAACGGGAATAGCACTAACCCACACCAGAAGGTTGCTAAAAGGGACAATCCTAATCAGGCCTATGCAGTACTTTGCAAATTAAAAAACGTTATATAAATGGCAATTAGTAGTTGCAAAGCATCTTGTTTACGAAATGCGCTGTATAGATGATTCACGGTATAATAATAGCTTACAAAATGAAGGTTTTTCTTGGCACAGGATTTTGAAGGCTTTCATTGGTTTGAAATAAATACACTCGGCGATAACTTTAAAACTCAGTTTTTGGTGCCAGGGGTTATTCCTAGAACATGCAAAACAACCAGACAGGCAACAGTGCCTCTGAGAAAGTACAGATGGTCTTTCTCACTCTCACCCCATATATTTGCGGCAAGCAGGTTGTCTGAAGGTACATTTTGAGTTAAGAACATTAGAAGATGCCTCTTGAGAAGGCCGCAAGCGGGGCAATGAATTGCCTCTCCTGAGTTGAGCATCTCTCAGTACTAAAACTCTGGCTACAACAAGAGATAGGGCAATACCCAGCCGACATGTATTCAGCCATTATCAGATACTAAACATTCTAAATGAAACTGGTTTACAAGCAATTCATCTTACTCTTCCGAGCAAATAAGGGCCCATTCCAAAGCACAAAGTTCTGGTTTGCCACCTTTTGAAATAAGAAAAGTCACATTATGATCTAAAAAGCACCCTCTCAGAATGACAGTGAGATAATAATCACAGTGATTAGTGTGTCAGTGACCAGGATTTGAACCTCCTTTTTGTATTACAGTGGTACCTTGGGTTACATATGCTTCAGGTTACATACGCTTCAGGTTACAGACTCTGCTAACCCAGAAATATTACCTCAGGTTAAGAACTTTGCTTCAGGATGAGACCAGAAATCGTGCCCCAGCGGCG
The DNA here is from genome assembly GCF_964188315.1 of Podarcis muralis. Taxonomy (NCBI): domain Eukaryota; kingdom Metazoa; phylum Chordata; class Lepidosauria; order Squamata; family Lacertidae; genus Podarcis; species Podarcis muralis. The sequence continues at coordinate 36,799,192 of NC_135667.1, read as the reverse complement.
TGGTGGCAGCAGGAGGCCCCATTAGCTAAAGTGGTCTTCAGGTTAAGAACAGTTTCAGGTTAAGAACGGACCTCCGGAACGAATTGAATACTTAAACCGAGGTACCACTGTATTCTTTTTAAAATTAAATTTCCAAAATTTCACGACTTCAAATCGAATAATTACATTGTTTCATAAACTGACTTCCTGCCCACAGTTCCACAGTGTGTTTTCGTTCAAACCCTTTTCTACTGCGTTATCTATCAAACTCTTCTCTATTACAGAAATCCCTCCAATACAGTTAGTTAACAGTTTTTCTACAGCTGCTCCATCTCGAATCCGGCCCACAATTTCATCTGACTATAATACTTTCTCATATAGTCCATGAAAGGCAGGATTTTGAATCTCCACTGAGTCACAAAACATAGGTCACTTCTAGACTGCCTTTTCAGGTAGGATTCAACCATAACACCATCCAATTTGTGTTGCACAATTATAGCTGATTTCACAATTACAGTGGTAGCTTGGTTTAAGAACAGATTAGTTTATGAACAACTTGGATTAAGAACGCTGCAAACCCGGAAGTACGGTAGGTGTTTTGGTTTGTGAACTTTGCCTTGGAATCAGAACATGTTTTGCTTCCTGTTGAGTGTGTCCCATTTGTAAATTGAGTCCCCCGCTGCTATGGGAAAGAACACCTTGGTTTAAGAACGGATTTCCGGAACGGATTAAGTTCGTAAACCAAGGTACTCTGTATAACAATCACCAAAAGGTCAGATTTTTATTTTTATTTTGCAATAGGGAAAGTGACAGGAAAATGCCCTGGAAAGAATGGGATAACACCTGCTTTGGCCCAACGTCATATAACCTCCCTGCAAACAAATCACCACAAATGCTGAAAAAACACCCCGGTTGCCTGGAACCACCTTGATTGAATGACCTTTAGTTCATCATACACTCTCAGCCTAGCCTACCTCAAAGGGTTGTTGTGATGATAAAATTGTAGCGCACGGTGAGGGGTCCATGCAAGCTGTTAAGTTGTGAGTGAACATATCAGACGACACAGAGATTCTTCAAACAGCTCTTGTTTATTCACAGGCCAGAACAGAACAGAACTGAAGGGTTCAGCCAGCCTGCTTATATAGAGCTCCACTAGAACGCAACAGTAACCATTTTCTGTAACTATCCAATCACCGAACGTCACTTTCAATCCCTTATTTGCATATGTGGACCTGAGTGAAAGCTATCTAAAGTACCCCCTGCTGGCCCAGGGTGAGAACTTCAGTACATAACATAAGCTACCCTTAAATTCCTTGGAGAACAGTTGGGATTGAAAGATGCCTGAAGTAAACACACTGTGAGCTCGCTTTTAAAACTTTGTGCATGTGCGTCACCTGTTCAAATCCTTTTCTTTTTAAAAGATATTTATTAAAATTTTCAAAGTATTACAAAATGAAAAAAGAAAAATACAAAATAAAAATAGTTAAAAAACAATTCCATCTTTCCATCACTTATCTTTCATTTGCTTGTTTCCCGGACCTCCTCACTCCTCCCTTTTTTGTATTCCAATTCAATTTATTAGTTCAGCAAATCCTTTCCCTCTTTGTTTATCCTAGTCTTTAATCTTAAAATATTGTAACATTAAATTTTTACCTGTTAATAATCAATTTTTTTCATATTCCTTATAGAGTTATAGCTAGAAAGAACTTAACTTTTTATCCAACATCATTCTAACATTCATTAATTTTACAATATTTCTGTAGATAGTCTTTAAATTTCTTCCAATCTTCTTCCACCGACTCTTCTCCCTGGTCTCGGATTCTGCCGGTCATTTCTGCCAGTTCCATATAGCCCATCACCGTCACCTGTTCAAATCCTTGTAACAGAGAGGCGTCTTCTGTGGCGTGCCAATTTAAATCAAGGCGTTGGCTACCATATCTGCCCACTAGAAATAAGGAACCAATGTCACACAGCAGACATGTTATTCTGGTCTTCCTCTCCGGAACCGCTCCTTCTTATGAGGGTTGCCATGGCATATATTCATCCTAGCCCTGCTTCCTTCCACAAAGCTACATTTAGGCTGTGGCTTCCAGGAGGGGCCTGGGAATCCAGATGTTTTGCACTGATGCAGAGTGGTATGGCGATGGAAACAGGCCCTGGACACTTGCTTTTGGCAAGGGGTGGGAGGAAAAATAGGCCACCGTAATGGAAATTAAACCTTTTCTTTTTCTTTTTTGTAGATCAGACTTTCAGAGGCCTAGCTGGTTTTAAAAAGCATAGAGCACATGAATTGATCCTGGATTATACTGGGCCATCAAATGCTCAGAAGGCTGGAAGCGTCCGCTTTTGATTTCTAAAACATGAAATGAATATTATAGTCACGTATAGATTGTGTTCCATGTCCTGCCTGATGTGAAGGAACAGTTGGAAGAGCTGGGTATGTTTAGCCTGGATAAGGCTGAGACTGAGAGGAGATGTGATAACCATCTTCAAATACCTAAAAGGGCTGCCACATGGAGGATGGGAGCAAGCTTGTTTTCTCTTGCTCCAAAGGCAAGGACACGAACCGACGGCAAGAAAGTTGATTGTGACTAAACACCAGAAAGAACTTTCTGACAGTAAGGGCTGTTCAACGGTGGGACGGTCTCCCTCGGGAGGTTGTGGACTCTCCTTCTGTTATGTACTGAGTTGAATAGGATCCAAAAGGCAGCAGTCTGATTGGTCCTAGAACAATAGGGTCCAGAATGCAGCAGTCTGATTGGTCCACAGGAGCCCCCCAATCCAGCTCCAGGTGGAAGTGAATTCACAACCTGATTGGCCTACAGGTGAATCCCGGAATTAGCCAATCACATGGGGCCCATTGGGTAAATAATGTATATAAAGCAGACATTCTGGGGGAACTTCCATTCCGCCTCACCACTATGAGCTGAATAAAGAGCATGAAATCCACGCTCAACTCCGAGTATATTTCACCTTCTTTGGAGGTTTTTAAGCAGAGGTTGGGTGGCCCTCTTTCATGGGCGCTTTAGCTGAGATTCCTGCATTGCGGAGGGTTGGACTAGAAGACCCTTGTAACTCTACAATTCTAGGATTCTAAGTGGGACGCGGGTGGCGCTGTGGGTAAAAGCCTCAGCACTTAGGGCTTGCCGATCGAAAGGTCGGCGGTTCGAATCCCCGCGGCGGGGTGCGCTCCCGTTGCTCGATCCCAGCGCCTGCCAACCTAGCAGTTCGAAAGCACCCCCGGGTGCAAGTAGATAAATAGGGACTGCTTACTGGCGGGAAGGTAAACGGTGTTTCCGTGTGCGGCTCTGGCTCGCCAGAGCAGCGATGTCACGCTGGCCACGTGACCCGGAAGTGTCTCCGGACAGCGCTGGCCCCCGGCCTCTTGAGTGAGATGGGCGCACAACCCTAGAGTCTGTCAAGACTGGCCCGTACGGGCAGGGGTACCTTTACCTTTAAGTGTGCAAGCCTGAGCCTGTGCATGCACTATACCGTTGACCCTCCGGATACAAATTAAATTCGTTCCGGGGGCACATCTACAACCCGAAAAGTCTGTAGGCAGAGGCGCCGCTTCTGCGCATGTGGCGAAACCCGGAAGTATAAACTTCCAGGTTTGCTGCGTTCATAACCTGAAAGTTACGTATCCAGAGAGGTACATAACAAGAGGCTCCACTGTACCTTTGCAGCACTTTCAAAGCACATTCTTTCCCTCAAAGAATTATGGGCACTGTAGTTTACCCCTTACCGAGTTAGCAACCCTCAACAAACTATGATGGGATGATGGGAGTTGTGGTCCCAAACATCTGGAGGGCCGGAGTTTGCCTGTGCCTGATCTTCAGCAAGATCCCTCCAAGGTAGGTTAGCCTGAGAGAAAGCAACTGGCCCAGCAGAGTGGGGATTTGAAACCAGATCTAACCCCCCCCCCCCGATCCTACTCTGGAACTGCAAAACATTGGCCTCTTCCTCCTCCTTCAGCACCACAATCGTAATACAGTGGTACCTCGGGTTATGTACTTAATTCGTTCAGGAGGTCCGTTCTTAACCCGAAACTGTTCTTAACCAGAAGCACCCCTTTACCTAATGGGGCCTCCTGCTGCGCCGCCGGAGCACAATTTCCATTCTCATCCTGAAGCAAAGTTCTTAACCTGAAGCAATATTTCTGGGTTAGCGGAGTCTGTAACCTGAAGTGTATGTAACCCAAGGTACCACTGTATAGTGTGTATACAGCCTGAGAGTAAAAGAGTAGAATATATATATATATATATATATATATATATGCAGGTTTTGGTGTCCTCGGGTGTCTTCCCGTGTAAAAGTTGGGGTGTCTAGGCGACGTTTCGACGAGGTCTCACTCGTCATCTTCAGGCTGGTGCTTTCTGCTTCTTGTTACTGGAACAGAGCAGGATCTCAGTGTTTGAGTTCCTATAAATACTGTTGAGGAGGTGTGGCCTCTAATGTTCTTGGGCAGAGAGGAAGTTCCCAGGCTAGTGTGCCTTTTCTTCTTTTGTTTCTTAATTACTTGAGGGATATCTTGAGTGATTTCTTGAGTTGTATCCTGAGTACCACTTAGGTGGGTCATTAGGTGTGGATTAGTTGCTAAAGCCTTTGTGTCTTGACCTCTTGAACTTTGTGAAGAGTTTTCCTGGGAAGATGGTTGTACTGCATTTTGTTGTGCTCTGGCTTGGCTTCGTGTATAGGGGCGAGCTGTGGTTTTCTGGTCTGTGCCAGCCAGATCTGTGTAGGGATTGCAGTGTTAATTGCCAATGGATACCAGCAAAACAGGGTTACGAAGCTAATCCAAAAAGAAACACCCCCCAAAAACCAAGACACAGAAGAAAACAATGGCATGGCCCTCCTTCCTTATATCAAGGGCACTACAGATAAAATTAGCAAAATCCTCCATAAACACAATATCAAAACAGCCTTTTGCACCAACCAAAAAATAGCCAATATCCTCAGAAACCCCAAGGATAAAATCCAGTTGGAAAACCAAGGGGTCTATGAAATACCCTGCAAAGTCTGCCCAGCCACGTACATTGGACAAACTAACAGACGAATAAATGCACGTATCGCAGAACACAAGAATGCCGTCAAAAAAGAAGAAAAAACTTCCTCTCTTTTCCAACACATGAAAGAAACAGGACATGAAATTAATTTTGCAGATTCCAAATTGCTCTTTAACATGGAACATCACCACAAGAGAATAATCATGGAAGCCATCGAGATAGAGAAACACCCTCACAACATGAACAAGCGTGACGACACATCCCGCTTGCCAGACATCTGGAAATTAGCCCTCCCCACAAAAACTGACACCAGAGCCAGAGGCACACAGAACGCCATCACCAATCAACCACACCAGACCCAAACCCAGACCCTCTCCACAGATGAATTACAGATACCATCCAGTAGCCAAACCATGGTGGCACCTCCGGATGCTGCACCCCCCTGCAATCCCTACACAGATCTGGCTGGCACAGACCAGAAAACCACAGCTCGCCCCTATACACGAAGCCAAGCCAGAGCACAACAAAATGCAGTACAACCATCTTCCCAGGAAAACTCTTCACAAAGTTCAAGAGGTCAAGACACAAAGGCTTTAGCAACTAATCCACACCTAATGACCCACCTAAGTGGTACTCAGGATACAACTCAAGAAATCACTCAAGATATCCCTCAAGTAATTAAGAAACAAAAGAAGAAAAGGCACACTAGCCTGGGAACTTCCTCTCTGCCCAAGAACATTAGAGGCCACACCTCCTCAACAGTATTTATAGGAACTCAAACACTGAGATCCTGCTCTGTTCCAGTAACAAGAAGCAGAAAGCACCAGCCTGAAGATGACGAGTGAGACCTCGTCGAAACGTCGCCTAGACACCCCAACTTTTACACGGGAAGACACCCGAGGACACCAAAACCTGCATTCCTGTACCCGTGAAAATCTACGAAAGCATATATATATATATATATATATGAGCTATTGTAACTGAGCTATTGTAAATGAGCTTGGTATCATTGCTTCTGCCATTTTGAACATCAGCATAATATCATTTCCTATTTATTGATTATATTTACACCCGGTCCTACCTCCAAGGAGCTCGCTGCAACAGACACGGTTCTCCACCCCTCACAAAATCACTGCGTACACAACCATATATATTTTTACTCATGGAACCGCATTCCTGCAGAATATCACAGAGTGGCAAACGGCAAGACGAGAAAACAACAACAAAATATTCTGTTTTCCTTGGTAACGTCTCGTGAAAGAAAAGCATGATGCGACAGAAGTGACGTCATTTTCATTCAGAATTTTGCCGCCCCTGCCTCACTTCATTGGCTGCTGTTTGATGGGGGCAGAATTCTGAGTATGATGATGTCACAACCTATCTTTCGTTTCCCAATCAAGCCTAGAAGGCCATTTGGCTTAGTCAGTCTCTATGGTTTGGCTGCTTTCCCTCTCATTTCCTGGCGTGAAAATATTAAGCTGAGACAGACTTTATGAAACAGGCAAACACTGAAAGGACCACGAGACTCATTCCTGCTGGCCACGCATTGCTGACTTTTCCTGTTTACATGGTTTCCCAGCTGAAATTGGGCTGCAGGCAAAGGATCTGGGCGAACTTGGGATGTTTTAAAGTGACGCTGGAGCATGCCAAGTTGTTTTTGACTCAGATAACCTTTGCTGTCTATGAAAAGATGTTCCGGCCTTGTTGGCTTGCTGACAGATGTACTGAAATTGTTCAGGTGCTTTCCAAGAACAAGGGGCCCTGAAATTTCGCATACACCTGTACGGAGAAACTCTGCGTACAGAAGGATGTGAAGATGAGATGCATTTGCAGAGCTCCCTCAAAAGTCCTGTTCATTCCTTGCTCCTTAGGTGCTGAACAATTATATGATAGTCGTCCCCCTAGTTACATTTATTTAGTCTGAGTCTCTGCCTATCGGCAATAGAGCTCTGTGGTCAGTTGACCCTAAGCTTACTAACCAGCAAGAATATTCCTTGTTGGTTTTGACTGCAATCTGCCACACAGAAGGTGAAAACAGACTCACTAACCCATCTGCAGCCGAAAAATGTAGTTTTTTTTCTCATTCCGGAATCATTAGATCCTGCCACCCACAATGCCGGGTGTGGTTAATTAATATGCATTTGAAAGTCCGCCCCTTGATTAGGTTATCCACACCTTTTCCTCTCCCTAGGTCAGGGGTCTGCAACCCGCGGCTCCGGAGCCGCCCGCATGTGGCTCTTTTACACCTTTGCCGCGGCTCCGGGGCGGATACTAGCGAGGGGAGGAGGCGCATTGTGCGCCCCGACACTCCCCACTGTGGCGGGCGCTGTACTGGCTGTGACGTCGCATGGGGGCAGTGCGTGCGTTAGTCACGCACCGTCCCGACGTCACCTTCCCGCCCGCTGTCAGATCGCGGCTCCGGAGACATATTTGTTTTAAACGTCGCAATGGTTTTGCGGCTCCCAGTTTTTTTTTCTTCGGAAACGGGTCCAAGTGGCTCTTTTTGTCTTAAAGGTTGCAGACCCCTGCCCTAGGTGAACAAAGGAGAAAGTGGTGTTTTCAAATGGACACACTGCAGGTTAATGTGGGAATCTACCTACAATGGACTTTTATTTTTAGATTGAAACCAGTTTCTCAAAAGCACTTTTAAGGGGCAAAAAAATGCAATAGATTTCTTCTTCTTCTTCTTCTTCTTCTTCTTCTTCTTCTTCTTCTTCTTCTTCTATCTGCCCTTCATCCGAGGACCACAGGGCGGTTCACAGCGTAAAAACACAAAAATATATCACACCTAGATTGCATGTGGACCACGTACGAAAAAACAAGTGCTCAGCATCCATTGATTGTAGGATAAGATGTCATGTGTACACAGTGGCTGAAGCTGACTAGATTGGCAGCTGTATCTTGCTTCGTGACTGGCAATGGGATAGCAGCATCATGCACTGAACCTCAGGCTGAGTGCACATCATACCTTTAAAGTGCCTTCAAAGGATATCACCCAGCCCCAAGAGAATCCTGGGAGCTGCAGTTTGTTAAGGGAGCTGAGAATTGTAGCTCTGTGAGGGGGTAAACTACAGTTCCCAGGATCCTTTGGGAGGGGGCTGCTTTGAGTGTGCTTGCAGTGTGTATAAAAGGGACGTGCGTGGCGCTGTGGTCTAAACCACTGAGCCTCTTGGGCTTGCCGATCAGAAGGTCAGCGGTTCGAATCTGTGTGACAGGGTGAGCTCCCGTTGCTCTGTCCCAGCTCCTGCCAACCTAGCAGTTCAAAAGCACGCCAGTGCAAGTAGATAAATAGGAACCGCTCATGTTGCTCAGTAGGTCTGCACGCAGAGAGAGGAGGAGAAGGATGGGGGTCACACGACTGTTATGCTGGGGAAGGTATAAGGTATAAGGACCGCCCACTCCCAGATTCTGCTAGCGACTGAGCAGACATGGACTTGTGACGCTCTGCACTGTAAGATAGTTTGTACAGATAATAAAGCCTGGAAAAGACAGGTTGGAGTCTTGCCTGTTTGCTGGCAAAATACTGGATAAGTCTGCAGGCTTCAACAGGATGATGCAATACTCTGCTGGGTCAGAGTGACTCAGCAGGAGTGTGATTAGTGTGATTGGCTATCACCTGTTTTAAAAAGGAAAGCCTGTTTAACAGTGGTGTGGTGGTTGTGCTGTAGTGTGGTGGTGCTGTGGTGGAGAGTATTCATTTGTAAGTACTCTGTATGGACTGTTTCTTTTGTATATAGCCTGTGTATAGCTCACATTAAAAAGGACTGCACTGAAAAACCTGGAACTCTTAATGCTTTGCTGAAAACGCCGCGTGGAATACGCGACAGGGTTATGGGCCCAGCACGCTTCCGCTGCGTAAGAGTACAGGTGGCAGTTATCTAGCCGTGGGTGCTAGAGGTGAGCTGCAGGGATGGAGCAGTCCAGAACTGGCGTGTTGCTGGAGAAGCTGACGGCCACGAACTACAGCATCTGGTCGGTCCGCATGCAACACTTCCTCAAGCGTGAGGGCCTGTGGAAAGTGGTGGAAGATCCACCGCAGCCCTCTGAGGAGGATGAAAGGGATGAGAAAGCTTTGGCTATGATCATCCTTGGAGTGGACGACAGCCAGCTAGTCTACGTAGCTGATAAGCTGACGGCAAGTGAGGCGTGGAATGCGCTCAAGGCTGTCCATGTGCGAGAGACAGCTGGCTCACTGATAACACTGACCAGGAGACTGTACCGGTGTCGGAAGAAACCGGGGGACTCCCTGGTAAACCACCTAAAATTCCTAACAGGCTGTTTCCAGGAGCTAGCCTTAAGAGGGAGGCCTGTGGGGGAAGAGGACAAAGTCTTTATAGTCCTGAGTTCCCTTGATGACAGCTATGATATGCTGGTCAACTCCCTCGAGTCTGTAGAGACTGATAAGCTGACTCTGGAATACGTAACCGGACGGTTGTATGCAGAGGAGGACAGGCGTGCAGAGCGAAAGATGACCTCAGCCCAGCTGTTGGAGCATCCCAGAGGGAACAACAGCCGGGAAGAGCAGAGGTGTCGGGAGCCGGAGAAACAGCCAGGAGGAGCTGCTGCAGACCAGCCGGTGGTCAACAAAGTAAAAAGGTGTTTTTGCTGCAAGTCCAGTGGACATCTGCTGCGGGACTGCCCGAGAAAACAACAAAAACAGCAGAAGCACAAGAGGCAGCAGAGGGAGTCTACCGCTTGGGTGTCTGCAGATGGTCAAGAAAATGAAGAGCTGTGGGTTCTGGACAGTGGAGCTTCTCAAACCTTTTGTAAAAGAAAAGGACTGCTAACTGGTGCTAGGGCTTCAAACAAAAAACATGTAAGTCTTGCTACGGGCCAGAAGGCTAATGTGGTTTGTGAGGGGGAGGTTGTGTTCCCACAGCTGGGACACACATTCAGGAATGTGTTGTGTGTGCCTAGTTTGCAAAACAATCTCCTGAGCATTCCTGACTTGGCAAAAGCAGGCTTTGAAGTAAACTTTGTGGGAGATCAGTGCCAGATAAAGCAAAATGGGGCAGTGTTGGCAAATGCTAACCTTAGAACTAATATGTATGTACTGCAGTGTGAGTCTAAGGTTGCGAATGTGCAAAATGTCCCAACCCATGATATGTGTATTCATCTCCTGCACAGGCGTCTGGCTCATGCAAGCTATAAGGTGCTGAACAAAACATTGGAGTTGTGTGGGGGGATGAAAAACATTAAAAGTTGTGATAATTACTTAGACTGCAATATATGCAAGGAGGTTAAAAGCAGGGCTTGCCCAGTAGCAAGAGCAAGCCAGAGAGAAACCAAAAAACCACTGGAGTTGATTCATGCTGATGTAACTGGTCCTTTTCCACCAAGTGTCTCCCACAACAAGTACTGTTTGATCCTAGTGGATGACTATTCTAGATTTGGCTGGGTCTATCCATTAAAGCAAAAGTCTGACGTTGCCCAAACTTTGAAGTTTTGGGTAAGAAGGGTAGAAAGGCAACTTGGCGAAAAGGTGTGCTCTATTCAGACAGACAGGGGAGGAGAGTTTATGGCAAGCTCCCTAAGAAACTGGTTGCGTTCCCAAGGGATTAAACATAGGCTTACCAATGTGGCGACGCCTCAGGAGAACGGGGTAGCAGAGCGTAGGGGAGGTGTCTTGCAGACACAAATGAAAGCATTGTTAGCAGATGCAAATCTTCCAATTAAGTACTGGGCTGAGAGTATTAAGACTGCGAATTATATTGGGAATCGCTTGTGGTCAAGGGTACTAGATGACATACCCTATAAAATTCTCTATAACAAAAGTCCCAGTTTGCAACATTTGAGAATCTTTGGGACAAAGGCATGGGTTGACATACCTGTAAAAAACCGAAGAAAAGGTGGGAAAAGGGCACAGCAGTTGCTATTTCTTGGGTATGAAAGTGGTACGAAAGCCTATAGGTTTGAAGATGATAAAAATCTTTTGAGTCATAGTCGATCAGCCAGCTTTAATGAGCAAAGAAATTGGCCCAAGATACATGCAAACCTGCTGCCAGAAAAAGTTTTACTGCCGAGCATACCTGATAAGGCAGTTGAAACAAAGCTAAGAATTGGCAGCTCTCCCAGAGAAACTGAAAGGGAGGAGGTAAAGACTGAGCATTTTTCCCCAGCTGCTAGCATGAAGCAGGGGAGAGAAGAAAGTGCAACAGGGACAGGAGGAGGTACATCTCCAGGGTCAATCCACCCCAAAAGCAGTCCTGAAGGTAGCCCAGGGGGTGAGATTAATGAACCAAGGAGGTCTGCAAGAAGCAATAAAGGTCAACCTCCAGACCGTTATGGGTTCCCAGCCACCATAAACCAGGTTTGTGTAACTGAGCCAGAAAACTTTGAAGAAGTGCAAGAGTTACCTACTCTAGAGAAAGAGGCGTGGTTAAAGGCAATGCAGGCAGAGTATAACTCTCTGCTAAACAACAATGTCTTTGTACCTACAGAATTGCCTGAAGGTAAAAAGCCCATAAACTGTAAGTGGGTTTTTAAAGTGAAAAAACTGGCTGATGGTAGTTGTCAGAGGAAAGCCAGGTTGGTTGCAAGGGGCTTTACACAAAGGAAAATGATACATTATGATGAAGTGTTTGCCCCAACAGCAAAGGCTGAAACAGTAAAATCAGTTTTAGCAATGGCAAGTCTGAGAGGGTTAAAAGTTAATCATTTTGATGTTGCCTCAGCATATTTAAATGCTCCTATTGACGCCGAGGTGTATTTACAGCAAATACCAGGTTATGAGCTGGAAAAAGACAGCATGGTGTTAAAACTGCAAAGGGCACTATACGGTTTACACCAAAGTGCACGTCTATGGCATGAATGCATAGACACAACTTTGAAAAAGATGGGATTCAAACAAAGCCTGGCTGATTCCTGTTTATATTCAGCAATGGTGCAAGGAAGTGTTTGTTATTTACTTTTGTATGTTGATGATATCTGTCTAATAACAACTGCACAAAAGCAAGTGTCTTGGTTTATAAACAGCCTAGGTAACAAATACAAACTGAAGTATTTGGGAGAGATTCAGAATTACTTAGGAGTAGAGGTTCAGAGAAATGAAGAGGGCGTCTACTCTCTGAGTCAGAGGGAAAAAATCGAAAAGTTACTGAAGACATATGGAATGGAGAGGGCAAATGAGGTTGACACTCCCATAACTACCCAGTACAAAAATGAACCAGAAGGGCAAAAATGTGAGAATGCAACGGCGTTTCATTCTCTGTTGGGTTCTCTGTTATATTTAAGTTGTTGGACAAGACCCGACATAACATTGGCAGTGCACATGTTAAGCCAAAGAAGTGCAGACCCGGCTCAGAGAGATTGGGTAGCACTTAAAAGAATCCTAAGGTATCTGAAAGGCACAAAAGATTACAAACTGGTGCTGGATACAGGATATGATCAGCAAGTGTATGCATATGCTGATGCCAGCTGGGGGGACAGAGAAAATGGAAAGTCTACCACTGGCTATGCCATATATATTGGAAATGCCCTCGTTCAGTGGAAATCCCAGAAACAAACATTTGTTGCCACAAGTACTTGTGAAGCAGAGTACTCAGCCATAAGCGAATGTGTATCACAAATAGAATGGTTTGCTTGCCTAACAAAAGAGCTTGGAATACCTTCAGAAATGCCAATCACTGTGCTAAGTGACAACATGGCTGCACAACAGCTTGCTAACCAACAGAACTTTAAAAGCAAGAGTAAACATATTGCTATAAGATACGGAAATGTGAAAAATGCTTTGGAAAGAAATGTGTTAAAGGTACAGCACTGTAACACAAAATGTAATGTGGCAGATTTGTATACAAAATGTTTGGATGCTCCTAAATTTCGAGACTTAAGAGAATTATTAGGTCTCAAGCCTTTGACTTAAGGAGGAGTGTTGGGATTCGCAGGATACTGGATAAGTCTGCAGGCTTCAACAGGATGATGCAATACTCTGCTGGGTCAGAGTGACTCAGCAGGAGTGTGATTAGTGTGATTGGCTATCACCTGTTTTAAAAAGGAAAGCCTGTTTAACAGTGGTGTGGTGGTTGTGCTGTAGTGTGGTGGTGCTGTGGTGGAGAGTATTCATTTGTAAGTACTCTGTATGGACTGTTTCTTTTGTATATAGCCTGTGTATAGCTCACATTAAAAAGGACTGCACTGAAAAACCTGGAACTCTTAATGCTTTGCTGAAAACGCCGCGTGGAATACGCGACACACCTGACATTTACCTTTTACCTTGCAGTGTGTATGCAGCCTCGGTGAAGCCTAGTGGATACCTTCTTTCAGGACATCTTACCAGAAACCACCCAAAATGTGGATGAGTGATGGGATACCGAGAAGAGGATTAAACTTCGTGCAAGCTGAAACAACAGGAAGTCAGTAGGAACCAGGCTCTCCAAGTTTGCAGGCCTTGCAGAGACTGGGGGCTTATGGAGGCCTCTTCCTCCTTAAGACTATGTGAGTTCCCTCTCCTTGAATTCTCAGCTTTCATATCAAGGCAGTGAGTCTCCACGCTTTTAATTTACAGGGTCATAAAGAAAAGCCCAGAGACAGTATTCTCCTCAATTGCTCACTAAGAAGTGATAGAATTAAATAACAGTAAAACACATCTTTCTGTTTGTTGTTCTGGCTGCTCTGCATTGATTTCCATCCCTGTTAGATCCTCGCACCACAAACTCTTCGGCTACAGGCCCGAGGCTGCCACTCAAAGAAATGAATGTGTGACTCAACCACAAGGCATCAGAAGGGGGAAAAAATGACAAAGAAATTGTCTACCTAGCTATATCTAGCTTTGTCTTGAACCCAGCGAGGTCCATTTCTCTGACAGCTGTCTCATGGGGCAGGCTCTGACACTTCTAATAGCTGAAAATCTTAAAAATAAAGGCAGAGCTAGAAGGATGATTCATCTGGTTTGCCTATTTCAGAGCGAAGATGCAAGTAGGGGATGTCATCCATGAGCTGTTCCGAACTTTCCATGGGTATGAACGCATTGCCGCTTTCTCCCGTACGTTCCCACGGCTAGCTTTTGAAGCAGCATGCACACACCATTAGCCCCAATCCTGTAGTTTCTTGAGAAACGTGACTGTTTGGTGTGGGTTTCCCCCCTGAAACCAGCTTCAAGTGGCCTAGATTGAAAACTTAAGCTGTGTTCACTTTGCATTTAAGCCTTTGTGCACATATGCACAGAAGGAAGCTTCGTGAATATGAGTTCAGCATGGAACTGCAGAGACAGGCAAATAATCCAAGTTATGTGCGTCAGGTGAAAACATCTCCTCCTCCTCTCTGTACAACAATACTGTGCAAATGCGACTTGAAATGCAGGCGGGGACAACCTCACTGCGTTTTAAGCCCCTAATGTGAACATATCCTAAAACTTATACAGTAGAACCATGGAACTGTAGAATTGGAAGGGACCCCAATCCCCAGCAAAGAATCTAAAGAATTCCTAGCAAGTCAGGCACGAATTCCCTAGATCAGTGGTTTTCAACCAGTGTGCCGTGGCACCCTGGGGTGCCTTGAATGATGGTCAGAGGTGCCATGGGCAACACTGGCTCCTGTCCCTCTTTCCGTCCCTCCCTCTTCTGATGCCCTCTCGCATCTCTGCCTCCCCAAAGCTTGCACAGCTGTTTGATGCAGCAGTCCTGGCTACAAGCTCCGCAGGCAAATTGTGCTTCTGGAGCTGGTCAGGGGGTGCTGGTTGCCAGGAGCTGAAGCAGGCAGGTGAGGGTGCCCAGCCAGCCAGCCAGTCCACCAGCCTTTGCTGTTGGGGATGGACAGACAAGTCCCAGGCCCTTGTGTGTGAGGAAGCACCTGTCTTTGGGGTGGGCAGCTCAGAGACAGGGGTGGCTACCTGGGGACTCCCAAGGAGAGGGGAGAGAAGGCTGGGGGAACACTCCACAAGGGAGGGTGATGGAGAAAGGGTGAGAGGCTGCCCGTTCTGCAGGCAAGGATTGACATAACTGGGCTCCTGAGCCCCACAGGGGTGCTGCAGAAAGAATGTAGTTGGTCAAGGCAGCCGTGGACTCAAAAAGGTTCAAAATCTCTGCCCTAGAGGAAGGCAGGCCTAGAAAATAAAGTGACAGTGTGTGGCCTGTTATCCCCTAAAGCTGTGCTCTCTAAATGAAGGGTGGCATATAAATTTAATAAAAAATAATAATAAGCTCCCAGCTAAAACTGTTCCACTGTTTCATCAATTGTGTCTGTAGCTCATTCACAGGAAAATGACGTTTCTCTCACACAGTCCTTGGATGGTGAGTCTGTTCTCAGTTAAAGGCAACTCTCCTAATCTAAACTGGTTATTAATTCACTAACCGCAACAAAACACCTAGCAGAGATACAAATTCAGGGGCAAGGCTATGCAATTAACCCAGATGCCAGCGCTATTTCAGGAGCTAATAACATCCTCCATACCATCAGGGTCTCATTCGCCCTTTCATCCCAAAACAGGGGAAATGGCATCACCTGCCAACAGTGCCTTTCTGCTGCCTATGTCGGACAAACAGGTCTGTCTCTGTGCAAACAAAGAAATAAATAGACACAGATCTTTCGTTTTCAACGGTAACATTCATATATGAGGGCATTTCAGCATCTCAGAACATCCTGCTGCTGACCTCAAAGTCCTCATTCTTCAACCCAAGAAGTATATCAGCAAATTTGATTAGACTCAGTCCGGACCCAATCAGAACTGTGGGCTTCTTGCCTTCTACTCGTGTGAAACCAGTATAACAAAGCATAGCTAAATTACAATGGCTTCTGTGAATTGTTCAATCTGTTCTTACATTATATCAGACCTTCCCAGTGTCACTAGTTTCCAGGGACAGTCCCAGATTTACAGAACCTGTACCAGTTTCTGATTTGATCATGGAATGTCCAGCTTTTCCTTAAGACGTCCCTAATTTTATGGGTCCCATGAGAGTCCCATGGACTGCAAGAAGATCAAACCTATCCATTTTGAAGGAAATCAGCCCTGAGTGCTCACTGGAAGGACAGATCCTGAAGCTGAGGCTCCAATGCTTTGGCCACCTCATGAGAAGAGAAGACTCCCTGGAAAAGACCCTGATGTTGGGAAAGATGGAGGTCACAAGGAGAAGGGGACGACAGAGGACGAGATGGTTGGATAGTGTTCTCAAAGCTACCAGCATGAGTTTGACTAAACTGCGGGAGGCAGTGGAAGACAGAAGTGCCTGGCGTGCTCTGGTCCATGGGGTCACGAAGAGTCGGACACGACTAAACAACTAAACAACAACAACATTTTTATTGGAGAAATGTTGAATGGTATGGAGTTATGCTACACCCCCTCCCCCCAGCCAAGGAGATAAGTAACTATACAACTTTTACAGATAGGTAGCCGTGTTGGTCTGCCATAGTCAAAACAAAATAAATTCCTTCCAGTAGCACCTTCAAGACCAACTAAGTTAGTTCTTGGTATGAGCTTTCGTGTGCATGCACACTTCTTCAGATACACTGAAACAGAAGTTGCCAGATCCTTCTATATAGTGAGAAGGTGGGGAGGGGTATTACTCAGAAGGGTGGTGGGAATGGGTGATTGGCAGATAGCTGTGATGAGCCTGTTGACGACTCTTAACGACTGCAATAGGTCTTACAGGAAAAAGCAAGGGGTGAGAAGGTGAAAAATGGCTTTGTCATGTATAATGAGATAAGAATCCAATGTCTTTGTTCAGACCAGGTCTCTCCATGGTTTTAAGTTTGGTAATGAGTTGCAATTCAGCAGCTTCTCTTTCCAGTCTATTTCTGAAATTCCTTTGTAGTAAAACAGCTACTTTGAGATCTTATATAGAATGTCCTGGGAGATTGAAGTGTTCTCCTACTGGTTTCTCTGAATCTTAAAGCTGCCGCAAGACTCTCTTTTTTTGGAGGACTGTGTTCAAAAATGTGTGTGTGTATCTTTTCTCCAAATCATACCTTGTGAATGCAACATGGGATGTCTACGACAGCTTTCCACTCTATGACGGCTCAGTTCAATACATCCATAGGAGCTCCCACAATTTGAGAACATAAGGAGAGCCTTCCTGGATCAGTCCAAGAACCCATGCAGCCTCACATCCTGTTTCCAATAGTGATCACTCAGATGCCTCTGCAAAGCATCTTGGAGCTTGGAGGCAATTTCCCACTGCTACGGGTTGCCTTTCACTCCCCTAATCCTGTGGCACAATGGGTTAGTGCGCCTGGCTGCTAACCACAAGGTTGGTGGTTCAAGCCCACCCAGGGACAGCTGTGGGCAGCATTCCTGCACTGCAGGGTTCAGCCTTTCTCAACCTGTGGGTCCCCAGATGTTGTTGAACTACAACTCCCATCACCCCTAGCTAGCAAGGCCAGAGCTCAGGGATGATGGGAGTTGTAGTCCAACAACATCTGGGGACCCACAGGTTGAGAACCACTGGACTGGATGGTGCTTAGGGGCCCTTCCAACTTGATGAGTCTATGAGTCTAACACTCACCCAGCAACTGGTATTCAGGGAATACTGCTTCTGAACCTTGAGGGTCCCGTTTAGTTATCCTGCACTTGCATCCCTTTTGTGCTCTTGGAGCAATTCACAATTAAAGCACAAAAACAGCCATTAAAAAAATGCCCAAACTACAGATACAACCAGCAGGTGAAATGGTAAGGACTATAAATCCATTGCCTTCAACAACCCCATTTTAAAGCCATCTACACCTCTTGGCTGTCACAGTACATCTCGAGGCAGTGAATTCACACTTCTTGTCGCCGTGTGCACAGTGCAAACCTGTTTACTGCCACACACGCACACAGGAGGAAACAGATGCACCATCTCTGTCGCTGCACCGACATGCATGAATCCTGCTTTCATGCACAGAGGAACTGGTCCCCATTCACACCTGCTGAAAAGTGCCCAAGTAGACGCTTCTGCACTTTTGCTTCCGTGCACACGCAAAAGCAGCGAGGAAACCGGTGCGTTCTCCTCAGGGCAGCCAGCACGACTCTTGCATTTCAGGCCAGCAACTTTGCCTTTAGCCCAAACTGTGGTCTTAATGAACCACTCATCTGAGTGATTCATTACAGGCGCTGGCTGCCATTTCTCACCACCCACAGCGAATTTAGCTGGGCAGTTTTGTAACATTGATCTGAAATGCCACATAGATGGTAGTTGGTGGTTGCCATCATTGTCACACACAACGGCACCTGGTTCTTTGCATAAACTCACTAGGCTGACAGAAGTACACAAACATACATATAACGGGATCACTGGCACACATGCATGGACTTTTATATTCTGCTATACATACAAGTGCAAGACATCCTGGCAAACGTCAGGATAGAAGAACATAAAAAGAAGTCTCCCTACAATGCTTATCATTGAATCAGGTGGGCTGCCTGCCTTTTAGAAATAATATATTGTATGTGTCTTAAATCTCTGCATGGATCTGATATATATTCTGCTCCAGTGGAGGTGGGCTTGTCATTTAAGCCCCCAGCCAATCAGTGTAGTGCACAGCCAGCTTCTGCCCCAAATACACAAAACCACTTTCTTCCAATGGGTATCCTGGGGCAAAGGCTGTAAGCAGGAGCACCATTTGCCGAGGGTGAGTCTGTGCAGCAGCTCTGCAGATGAAACATTTGGAGGCAACCTCCCTGCCACATGCTTGTTCAAAAGGGTGATTTACACGGCGAAGCCAATCCCAGTGGGCTCCTGCTGCGGGTTTAAGCACGGCATGCTGGATTTCCAACGCATGTGGACAGCGCAACCCAAAACAACCTGAAGGAAAGGAAACCTTTACAAAATTGGCTGAACCTGGCAAACCACGTCGAACCGTTTACAAAACCGGTGCAAAATTGCCAGAAGCACACGGGTGATTTGATGTGCACAGCGCTACGCAGGAACATTGTGAGGCTGTGCGCACAAGAACTGTGCAGAATTGTGGTACACAGCCACGACCAAGCACACACACAGGCACCAGCACACCTGCTCACACTCATTGCTGCGAGCTCTACCATCTGAATGCACACGCATGTGTTTTTGCACGGATGGAGGACTTTCATATGCCTGTCTGGCATGTACTTACTCTAAACCCTTTCTGTTTGCAGGTCCAAATAATTTTGGTACACTTGTGCACGTACTGAATCATGTACTCCCTCACCCCTATGCCCACCCAGCACTTCCACATCCACCATGCTCGTAAATGTTAACAGGCTTGCACATCACCTTATCACATTTGATCCCGATTTCGCACACCTGTCTACGCACCTTCACAGATCTGCTCCCTGTTCACCATTGCCTCCCCTTGCATGCTCACAACACCTCCTCTCAAGCTGCCTGAGCATGCCCGGATCCCTGTTCCACTCACAGCTACACACCCCCACGCATGCTCTCTGCCATACACATCCCTGGCATTCACCCCACTCCTGTCCACACTTTGCACACAGTGTCACACGAGGGTGGCAGTGTCCCCGGAAGATGTGGGTGGTACCTGCTGCTCGCCTCTCTTTTGCTGACCCCACAGCCTCCTCCTGCAGCAGCCAGAGCAGGACGAGGGCTCCCCACGAAATCTTCAGCGAATCAGGGAGCATCCCTGTGACCCTCCAAAGCGCCACCTTTTCTTGGCAAGAACTTTCCGCTCTGCCTCCCCAAGCAGTTTCTCCCCTCGGCTCCCGGGCTCCCTCTCTCTCAGCAGTTGCCACCTCCGGGCTCCTGGCGAGGAATGAGCAGATCCCGCAAGATTCCTCCTGGTCTGTCTGGTCTGTGACGGAATTCGACTGGCAGAAAACCCAGCATTTGGGGGCTGCAGCAAGAAACTGTCAAAGCTCAGCTGAGCAGGGCTTGGAATGGGAGGGAGGGGGAGAGACAGAGAAGCAAAGGAGGTGGATGAAACAGGGGGAGCGCCTGCCCTCTGGTGGCCAGTTGGGAGCATAGCCATGCAATGCTGTTCAGTGAGAAATGAATGCAAAAATAGAAAAGGGAAGTCTTGAGGCATTTTCGCGTATTTGGCTTAAACCAATTTGCGCCTAAACTGGCCTGCAACACCTGCGTTTCGCAGTTGCTGTCCCATGTGATACAAGTGGGAAAGATGCTCATATCCACGTTTGTCTTGTGTGAAACTGGTTTCCGGGTTGGATCCAGCATCTTAAATGGGCAGGATCAATACTTGTGCTTTAAAAAACAGGGGTGGGGAGGAAATGCTCTCCTTAGCAGACAACTTGGATCAAAAGACATCAACAGGGTGCTGTAAAATTAGAGTTTCCTTTCTGCAAGGCCTTTACGTTGTATTTGGCCCCAGACTCTTTCATTTCCCTGAGACTCAAAAGGGGAACACTGTCACTTCCTTAATCTGTTCTTTATTTCTGGCCAAGCTAGCAATAAATAATAAAGCGTGGTCCTGGAGTTGGTTACAAGTTCCCCATTCCATAATAATAATATTAAATACCCTGCCCATCTGGCTGGGTTTCCCCAGCCACTCTGGGCGGCTCCCAACAGAATATTAAAAACACAATAAAACATCAAGCATTAAAAACTTCCCTAAAGAGGGCTGCCTTCAGATGTCTTCTAAAAGCCAGGTAGCTGTTTATTTCCTTGACATCTGATGGGAGGGCATTCCACAGGGCGGGCGCCACTACTGAGAAGGCCCTCTGCCTGCTTCCCTGTAACTTGGCTTCTCGCAGTGAGGGAACAGCCAGAAGGCCCTCGGCACCGGACCTCAGTGTCCGGGTGAATGATGGGGGTGGAGAAGCTCCTTCAGGTATACTGGGCCAAGGCCGTTTAGGGCTTTAAAGGTCAGCACCAACACTTGGAATTGTGCTTGGAAACATGCTGGGAGCCAATGTAGGCCAAAGCACTAAAAATGAAGGCAACTACACATGCCCCTCAACTCAAAAGCTTACATGTCCCTGAACTCCCAAATGTGTTGCATTTTATATTGTATATCTCCACGATTGGGGACTCACCCCTTCAAATCACAACAATAAAGTTATTCAGTCATGGTCATTTGGCTTGCAGAATGCTCATAAATGATGATGACATCATGAAATTATTTTTAAAAATGGAATAAGTGGGTTTGCTCACCACAAAATCTGCTCTGGGCCAGGACAAATCATACAGCACAAGGTGAGTGACACTTGCAAGATGCATCCTGTCTTGACCAGGGCTTCCTGCGGATACATGGCCTGGAGAAGGGCATCTATGCACAACAAAAATGGCAGGAGTAAATATGAAACCACAAGTAACAAAACCACCACAAAATGTGCTTTCAACTGCATGAATGCAGTGGGTGACTTTTCATGTAATCTTTCAATGTTTGCTGAAAACTTTTCTGTGACACTAGGCCAGGGGTCTGCAACCCGCGGCTCCGGAGCCGCATGTGGCTCTTTTACACCTTTGCCGCGGCTCTGGGGTGGATACTAGCGAGGGGAGGAGGCGCATTGTGTGCCCCGACACTCCCCACTGTGGTGGGCGCTGTACTGGCTGTGACGTCGCATGGGGGTGGTGCGTACGTTAGTCACGCACCGTCCGACATCACCTTCCCGCCCGCCCGCCCGCTACATTGTAAGGGGCATGTACGCTGGTCACTGCATTGTAAGGGGGTGTGTACGCTGATCACTGTTTTTAAGGGGAGTGAAGAACACACACACACAAAAAGGTAACGTGTTAATTTAACGTTTATTTCTATGAGGAGGAGTAATTCTGAGGGGTCAAACAAAGAAATAATAAAAAAGTGACAAAAAACTTATTTTTATAATGGCGAGTTTTGCGGCTCCCAGTTTTTTTTCCTTCGGAAACGGGTCCAAGTGGCTCCTTTTGTCTTAAAGGTTGCAGACCCCTGCACTAGGCTTATGCAGGCAACTAAGTAAATATTTCATAGTTAATGTTCTCTGGTATTTGTGGGGTTTTTTAACCTGGATGTTGTTGTTTTTTTGTATGTGTGTCCCTATTTGTTTACAGTTGTTGGAAACTGCTTTGATATTTTTTATGATATTACAAATATTGTTATAAAGAAATAAATGCATAAAACGTCTTGCCCTTTGCCATGTAGAATTTCTGCCAGCATGCAGTTGCAAAATGTTCTGGAGCCCTACCAGGGAAAAAACATTGTCATTTCACCATAGAGGCTTAATGAGGATTTGTAGTCTTGAATAACAACTCCTAACCCCTCCGTTGTACAGTAATGCCATTTAGAAGATGGGCGTGGAAGAAAATGGTAAGGAAAAGCTTTGCAGCACCTTAAAGATCAGCACATGGCAGGTGCTTTTGTGAACTCAGGTCATAATAAATGTCCCAGTCTGTAAGATGCCACAACACCCTTTGCTGTTTCTCCTGCAAAAACAAACCATCTCTGGAAGTTGTTACCATGGGTGCAGAAGTGGCTCATTCACCTATTTGATGTTTTCTGCGACACAATTAGTCACAGCGTGGGGATGTTTTGGTGAGTTCTCTTCACAAAGTGAAGCGAAGAGAAGGAGGAGGCGGAAGACGAAGAGGAATTGAATGACTAGGACATGAATGAACTGTAGCATGGGGCCTAGCAAGTAACAGGAGCTAATCCTCAAGAAGAAAAGCTGGAGCACAACAGCTCACCAGGAAGCTACAGCCGCCATCTCCTAATCCAAGAATGGTAGGGCAAGCAGCAGATAGCTACTGTTTTGATACATGCATACAAGACTTCGACATGGGAACATGGGGAGAGAAGGCCTGGTCTTTGTGCAAAGAAGGATGAGCACAAAGGACACTGCCTGGGACTAGCATCACATCCACCCCAAACGTTTAAAATCCATGGCTATCCCCAAAGAATCCTGGGAGCGGTAGTTTGTTATAGGTTTTGGGAATGAAGTTCACTACAATTTTTACTCCCATCACATCACATGGATGGAATAGGATGTACCTACAGTGGACGCTCGGGTTGTGAACGTGATCCGTGCGGGATGCATGTTCGCAACCCGCAGTGTTTGCAACCCGTGTCTGCGCGGGTTGCGATGCGGCACTTCTGTGCATGCGCAAAGCGCAATTTAGCGCTTCGGCAGATGCACAACTGCTGAAACCCGGAAGTAACCTGTTCTGGTACTTCCGGGTTTCGGCAGGTCCGTAACCTGAAAAACGCAAACTGAAGCATCTGTAACCCAAGGTATGACTATATTTTCATTGGAAACAGGCAGAGGGCCTTCTCCATAGTGGTGCCTGCCCTGAGCAGGGCTGGATTTAGGTTTGATGGGGCCCTTTATATGTCTAGCTGTCCTTTGTCAACAACAAATTGTTGCTGTTTTTTGTGTTGAATATATGGTATATGGTAATTTATGGACCTAATAGGCAACCAGTCCATGCAGAATGTAGGCACCCTATATTTATAAATGAGCAAACCAGTGATATTTTAGGGAGCAGGCTAGCAGGCGGGGCCCATTACTTACCGGTACATTATAGGAGCCTACACAACACAAAACAAACACTGTTGCTGTATGTAGGTTTTATTTTATTTGTTTTTTATCTTATATTTTGGAAATATACATCCAGGGTTTTTTCCTTTAATTTTTTTTGGGGGGGACCCAAGAGAGTGGGGCCCTAAGCTATAGCTTGTTTAGCTTATACGTAAATCTGGCCCTGGCCCTGAGGAATGCTTCCCCCCAGTCCAATGTGAACTATTTGACTTTTAGAAGACATCTGAAGGCAGCCCCGTTCAGAGAAGTTTTCAATGGTTGATGTTTTATTGTGTTTTTAATTTTTTTTGTTGGGAGCTGCTCAGAGTGGCTGGGGCAACCCAGTCAGATGGCTTGTCATATATATACTGTACTGTAATAAAATTGTTGTTGTTATTGGAGAAATATTGGAGGGGATGCCGTAGGGCTCTCTGAAGGCTGCCTCACGACCCCCACTTGCCGCGAAAGCGATGAAGAGAACTGCAGGGCTTTAAGTTTCTAAATAAATAGACTTCTAAATACATCTACTTGTAGCGTCCATTCTGCCTTTTCCTTCAGAGACAGATAACGGAAGGTCAAATACCTGAGTTTATGCTGTGACATCCGCCCACCCATTTGTACACATGGCGCAGATATTTTTAATCATAAATTATGGCAGAGAAGCCATAACTGTGAGGCCTAGGGAGGTTGTGCGATGCCTCCCCAGCTGTTGCCATTAGCTACAGGCTGCCTCCAAAGTCTCAAACGGACATAGCGGCTGAGGAAAAAGAGGGGTTATTAGTTGGGAGGTGGGGAGTTGTAGACCAAGTGGTTGCAGCTCAGAGCTGGAAGACGCGCCAGAACGTAAATATCGACAAGTGGTGCAAAAAAAAAATTAAATAAAAAAATAGCCATGTGCTATTTTAGGGGGGGAAAAAAACACAAAAACTAACGGCAGCCAGGGGACAAAAGATAAAAGGATTCATTTGAGGAAACACGGGAAGCATTTATTTATTTATACCATGTGCACTAGACTATAGACATTTGGAGCTCTTTCTTTCTCTTGAAACCCTGAAAATACTGTGAAGGAAATATATGCAGGAGAAAGGAAACTGTACAGGCGACATTCCACTTACGCCATCTAAAAAGCCTGCAACCTCTTAAGTCTCTGGAAACCCTTGGGGGGGGGGGAGAGAACCAGCAGCACTTACCAGACAGGCATGAATGGTGGCAATGGCGGCTGTCAGTCAAACTCTGCCAAAAAAAACCAAATTCCACCACAAACGTTCCCTCCAAACCTCTTTTCCCAACCTTCAAAACTCTCCCCAGACCCCAATGGTTGCTGCAAAGGGTTCTGGGATTGCAGTTGCAAAGGCTCCTGGGATTGCTAGCTGCTTTCCTGGCTCTTTTCGCACCCTTTTCACAGTTTAAATCAAATTATTTATGTCTCTGCGCAGTGCCTATACGCAGTCATGCGCCTAAATGGGGAGTCACCGAGGTGGCTTAAGCCTGTTAGTGACTCTCGTTCTTTGCATCTAATTGCTTTCTTCATCTTTTTTTAGTTTTTACGATCAAAGAAATTTAAGAAAGATTCTTTTGAAAAGTAAAGCGGGGGGGGGGGGGGGGGAGGTAACCACCAAACTATAGAGCGGCTCACAACAAGCATATGTTGCAAATACCTCTGACTTCCTTTTCAGGTGCTGAACTGTGGTAAATGTGTCATGCTTAATGATATCACCAGGGGCCACCCTTAGTTCTCAGGTTTGGGCCCTTAAACCTTGGGGTCTGGGAAACTCCTGACCTGACAACCCTATATATTGCTTAATTCTGCCACACCTGCACCTCAAACCACAATCCCAACAAAATCCACGACTTCTTTAAACGCTACTGAGAGCTGAATCTTATGCTCTGCTTAGAGACCTGAACCATTGTTATTATTATTGTTAATTTTTTTACAAAGCTTCCAGGCCTGCAGACATTTCTCAACTGGTGGTCTCATGGCTTTTTTTTTAGCCAGAACTCACTGGAACTCAGTTCCAGCACCTCTCAGGTGGGCGCCATTGTCATTATAAGAGAACAAGGGAGGCGTTCATGGTGAATTCCAGCACCTCTTTTTCTGTATATAAAAAAATAGCATTGGGTAGACTGATAGGCTAAACACACATTATGAGGGAAAACATCCTGTTATCATTTTATAAAACCTTTTTGCACTACTACGAGTGAGGATAAAAGTGGGGTTTTGCTCCACAACACCCAAGATGGCAGCCGGACAGTAGAAATGTCGTGTAGTTCCTAGTCTAAAAATGCAGGAACAGGCAAGGTGTGAAGTGAGATTTGTGATGGTGCAGATGAGCCCTGGGTCAGGCGAAGAGCCTCCTGGCAACTCAAAAAGTACTTTTTAATTATAGCAGAGCAGCCAAGACACAAAAGGAAGAAGGTAGTCAGTGTTCTGTGTTAATATTTGTTTTCCACATGTTTTTCCTATAGTGAGGCTTGGATATTGACTCAAAATAACCTGCCAAATATTTGATTACAAATCCCCCATTGTAAAAGATCTGAGCAGCCTTGATTTGCAAGTCTTCATGTTTTTCCAGGGCTATCAAGTTATCCTGTTACTAGGGCCGCCCCACCCATGAGGCAAGATGAGGCGACTGTCTCAGGCGGCAAGGTCATCAGATCCCAATGTCGGTGTTGTCTTTCTCCACACTCCTCTGCTTGTCCTTGATGCAGATCTTCCCAGGCAGGGAGGGAGGCACCATTTTGAGGTTCGCCTCAGGTGCTGAAATGTCTTGAGCCAGCCGTGCCTGTTACATGACCAGGGTTGAGATTAACCACAAGCAAGGAAGGGAAGGCAAGAACAGCAGTTTTGCATGATGCAAAACTACGCAGCGGAATTCCTTCCTAATAAGTGATATGCAAAGTTACAGCATTGCAGGACCCCCTATGAATTCTTAGTGCCTGAGAGAGATTTGGGGTGGGCTGGTGGGCTGGAGAGACTTTTCCTACCAACAGGTCGTCTTTCTGCATAGCTCTTTCTCCACAAAATGAACACAAGACTGACTGAAGCCCCTGAAGTACCCTATATGCCAGCCTTACAAGCCCCAGTGACGTTTTGGACTACAACTCCCATCACCCTTACTAGATCCAGACTCTTTTGGATGAGATCAAGTTCCTAGATCCATTTCAATTGGGATCCAGGTCTGGCTTTGGAAAAGGACACTACTACTTTGGTTGCCTTTGTCAGGAGAGAGATGGGGAATGTGACCCTGTTGATTCTACTTGATCCCTTCAAAACCATCAACCCTGGGATCCTTCTAGAGCGGCTAGAGAGTTGGAAGGGACCCCGAGGATCATCTAGTCCAACCCCATTACGAGGATGGAACCTGCAACCTTGGCTTTATCACCACCATGCTCTAACCAACTGAGCTATCCATCTGAATTGGGAGTAGGTCATCCTGCCTTACTTTGCAGACGGGTGTCTCCTGAGGGTGGGTCTTGGTCAGCCCAATGAGTCCTCTAAGGTGGGCTATCACAAGGGTTGATTTTATACCCCATGCTAAGTTCTAATTTAAATTCTGGTTGGGGTCCTCTGGGGAAGTTGGACTGCATTGTTATCAATGTGCTGGTGGCATGCAGCACGGGTGGCGCTGTGGTCTAAACCACTGAGCCTCTTGGGCTTGCCGATCAGGTGGTCAGCGGTTCAAATCCCTGTGACGGGGAGAGCTCCCGTTGCTCTGTCCCAGCTCCTGCCAACCTAGCAGTTCAAAAGCATGCCAGTCCAAGTAAATAAATAGGTACCGCTGCAGCGGAAAGGTAAACGGTGTTTCCATGCACTCTGGTTTCCGTCATGGTGTTCTGTTGTGCCAGAAGCAGTTTAGTCATGCTGGCCACATGACCCGGAAAGCTGTCTGTGGACAAATGCCGGTTTCCTCGGCCTGAAAGCGAGATGAGCGCCACAACCCCATAGTTGCCTTTGACTGGACTTAGCCGTCCAGGGGTCCTTTACCGTTTACTTACCATCACTTCTCCTTTACATCCCCAGGTGTGACAATGGATGTGCTAGACTGGCGTCTACGCTCAGTAATGGACTGGATGAAAACCAATAAACTGAAACTAGATCCAGGACTGCCTCTGGAAGCTGTGCAGAAATTGCAGCTAGTGCAGAATTCAGCAGCCAGATAGCTGATTGGGTCCAGGAGAGGACCTCCAGGCAGAGGTTCAGAATGTATACAAGGGGAATAAAAGGCAGGCTATCCACCTGCCAGAGGACTGGCCTAATCACAGATGCTCCAGATGGCACTATTAGTCTGCTCAGAAAATACGGTTTGCCACAAGCCAGTTTTAAGATTTGATGTACCAACCCGAGTTATGTGCTTTGGATGAGGCTTACCAACCACAGCACCTGTAGGGTTCCAGGCAAGGAATGGCTGCGATGCCACTCTGCAGCTGCTGACATCTGCAGGTGCAAGTTGCATAGGACCTTGATAAGTCTTATGATGCTGTGGTGGAGCAGGAAGTCACACGCAGTTGTGGCTTGGGTCGACATGGGGCAAAGCTTTTGTTTGCAGGAAGATCTGGCAGTAAGTAGCAAGTCACGAATGGCAAAATATAAGGACACATTTAATAAAGAATTTTTTTTAATTAAAAAACCCCCTCCAAACAGATCATGTCTGGAAATATTTTTTTAAAAACCCACAATGGGAGAACACTTAAAATGTGAGAGCAGGAAATCTTTCTCTGCTAAAACACAGCAGAACTTTCCAGTTACAGACTACATAATTCCTGTACCTTTATAAAGCATATTGTACAGCCTCCAAAGGTGGATGCCATTTACCACGCTGGAGAAACCGAGGCACTACATGTTAGTTTCTATGTCTTGGCATATACAGCAGCATGTGGTGGTCACACAGTTGAGTTGCCACGATGGACTACACCATTCAAGACTGCATCCTGAAATCACACTTCTGAATGTATTTTAGTTGTAAAACTGTACACAAATGGAAAACTGGCTTAGCAGGCAAAAGGGCTGTGCCAGAATATTCTCTCTCATATGTGAGGTTTTTTTGGGGGGGGGCGGGAAAAGGATTTTTAAAAAAACACGAGGGATGCCACTTTTGAATACCCCCTCATCTGCAGTCCAAAATGGTCCTGTTTGCTGTACTGCCTCATTCTGCTACATGTGTAAAGCACATTCACAAAAACTGCATATTAATTGCAAACGAAAACAATTGTTTACAAGGCGTACAGTCGCCAGCGGGTTGTGGCCGACGAAATTCAACGGAGCAGTCCCGTTGAAATGACGAACCTAAGCAAATTATGTGCATTCGTTTCAATGTGCCTCCTCTGAGTAGGAGTAACATTGGGTACAACCAGTCATGTCTAGTCTGGCCCCAACCTCTGTGGCTTGAAGCAGGGGTTTTGTAGGCTCTCAGGACCGGGCAGTGATGGGGCTGAGTCACATGTGAACTCTTGTTCCCCATTCCTCCAAACTCTCCTGGTGTTTGCACAAAGGTTTAAAAATAAGCTTGTCATGCCGACTTAGCAAGTTTTTCTTCCTTGCTTAGCTTACGATGGTAGTGGTTGACCTCCCCCCCCCCCCCCCGAAAATTCTGCCACTCTTACTGGAACTGATTTCTGTGTACACCACGGCTTCCTACAGATTTCATGTCCCAGACTTGCCTTGGCACGCCAAGAGAAATCCCCCTCAGAAGATGCAGCTGAGACAGCTCTTTCTCAATCTCGGCAAGCCAGGTTCGCATGCAAATGGAAGGTCAGGACTCTAGCAAAAACGGATTGGAAGAGAAGCACCAAAGAGCAACTCAAGTGCCCAGATTGTTCTGTCATCTACTTATCCACAGTGAAATGGGAACAACCCTTTGGGAACACAAAGAATCGGCTCCAGAAGTCTCTTCTACATCTTCTCAATGTGGGAAGCACAGCCCAGGTATGTCAGAGCCCAGAGCGAAAGGTCAAGGCATACGGTTTGTGTTGATCCCACAATCATAAAGCAAAGCATGTTTCTTTTTCAGGAAGGCTGAAGGCACTACTTGATTTTTCAATGCTTAGCTCTTTCATAACCTTTCCCCACCCCAAACAAGGCTGACATTTTGAAAAGGTGTGCTTGAGCAAAGCCTTTAAGCTTTCTCCCTTCCGCCGTGCCGTGAAGAATGGTCCCTTTTCGTAAGGCAAAGTCCGTCCAAGAAGAAGCTCCCCTCCTCCATCTCTGCAGGCACAATTCATAAACGCTTTCTATAATGGTCCATGTTTTAAGAAATGTATAAAATCAAGTTCTGGTGGCTTTGGGAAGAAAAGTGGGGGAGGGAAGTGTCAAGGTCCAGTAAGTCCTGAGTGTTTGTAAAAAAACCCAAATGGAAATAAATACACGGACAAGTTTGTTTTTCCTCTTCCCAAAAGCAGCTTTGGCTGACGTCACTTGGCTGCAACTCTAGAAATCATCCATTCTAAACCAGCTGGAAGGCTGCAGGGAGCAGAGAGGAAGAGTTAGTGATGGGGAAATCACAAAGCACAGCTCCTGGTAAACAACCCATATTATCACTGCTGTCTGACAAGGGACAAGTGCCTTGTCTTCCTCCTAATTTGTTCTTTTCATCGTAAAGGTAAAGGGACCCCTGACCATTAGGTCCAGTCGTGACCAACTCTGGGGTTGCGGCACTCATCTCGCTTTATTGGCCAAGGAAGCCAGCGTACAGCTTCCGGGTCATGTAGCCAGCATGACTAAGCCGCTTCTGGCGAACCAGAGCAGCGCACGGAAACGCCGTTTACCTTCCCGCTGGAGCGGTACCTATTTATCTACTTGCCCTTTGACGTGCTTTTGAACTGCTAGGTTAGTAGGATCAGGGACCGAACAACGGGAGCTCACCCCGTCGTGGGGATTCGAACCGCTGACCTTCTGATCAGCAAGTCCTAGGCTCTGTGGTTTAACCCACAGCGCCACCCGTGTCCCTTCTTCTCATCATATCTCCATCCTAAACCCAGACTGAGGGCTCACCCACACTGTCCTCCTACTTTCCTTCGGGGAAACGTGCTGTTTACTCAACATCAATCAGTTTTTCTGCAGACTGACATTTGTTCCAATTCAGTGGCAAACTATAGAAAGCACAGAACAAGCGGAAAACCTCTCGGATTCTTACTTTCTAGGCCAACGACAAGCAGAACTGAGGATGACCCGAGTCAAAAATGGTGAGGCCACATTATCAGAAATAACAAATGTTGACTAAAGTGGGGGACAGAACGGACAATATTTTTCAATTAGAAAAATATTAGGGCAGTCACCGGATTAGAGAAACCTCCGATCAGTTATATGAGTTTTCACTGATTACAGTAAACGAATTTATGTTCGTAAGAAAGAACAAGACTTTGTATATCATTCCTCCTTCTGTCCCACCCTTTATGTCTCCTTTGCCTCACAATCAGGATGCAGATTTGTAAGAGATAAAAACACTGGTGCCTAAGACTTAAAGTCCCAGGATCCTTTAAAACAAAATCTGGGCAAAATTGGTGAAGTAGCAAAAGTTTATTGAAAGAAAAAATGGTTAACACGAGCTAAATTTGCAAACCTTGTCAAAGTCTATACATCCTATTGTTCTGCAGGCAGTTGCTTAAAAACATCCTTTTAAAATGGCCAAGTTATGAATTGAGGTCTTTAGACCT
This sequence comes from Podarcis muralis, assembly GCF_964188315.1. NCBI lineage: Eukaryota > Metazoa > Chordata > Lepidosauria > Squamata > Lacertidae > Podarcis > Podarcis muralis. Next base: position 36,768,205 of record NC_135667.1, on the reverse strand, counting down.
GCAAAGCATTACTAAAAGCATCCTTAAAATTATAAAAAAACACACATGGAAAGGCAACATATATCTCACAATATTTAAGATGGCAATTGTAACTTGCAATTTCTTTTATATATAAATACTCGTGTTTGTGTTTGTGTGTGTTTGTTGTTTTTTAAACAGCTGGTTTTGGACAATTAAAACAATTTTAATGCACAAATTAAGGGTTTTAGCACTAGAAAACACCAAAAAGCACCAGATCTTGGATGTAAGAAGATGCATCGTTTATTTTGTTTTACTGTGACAGGAACAAACTGCCATGAGCCCTTGGATCACACATTCCTCTCTCCCTCCTCTAGTGTTGTTGCAATTAGCTACACCTTGTCATTTCATCCAGACCTGGCAAACTGTGGCTAATCATATTTTTTTGATCATTTAAAACAAGCCCATTTCAAACCAGAGATGACGAAACTGGCCTAAATGGGTGGTACTCACCCCTCTCCTGTGAGCGCGCAACATCCCTGAATATGCCACGGGTGGTCTTTGATAGAGCTCAAGGTAAGAAAGTTTGAGATCTCAGAGGTAGACATGGAATTTTTGACATCCTGCTTGTTGGCATAAATCAACACAGCTGCATTACGCAGGTCCTGGGGAGAGGAAGAAGAAAATTCCCCGTTTACGTCCAACTCTCTGACCCACACTACTACCCACCCAAAACCATAAGTCTGAACTAACAGCTTAAAGATATGGGAGTCACTCCGTAAAAAAAAAAAAAATCTTCTTAGACAGCCAAATTAATATTTGTAGTAACCAAATGTAGGTCCATCTTAGGTCACCAGAAGATAACGTGTGCAAGATACACATTTGAACTCTGTGTACCTGCAGAATTTGAATTATTCGTCTGACCAGCTTCTGTAGAGCTTAGGGTGTCAAAATCCCCACTCAGCCATGACGGTGATTTTAGGCTGTTCATACCAGTTGTGAATTTACCTGAGGAGATTATTATCCAACCAATTTGCTGTGACTTTACCTGAGGAGATTATTATCTAGCCAATTTACCTGAAGAGATTATTATCTAGCCAATTTGCCTTGAATTTACCTGAGGAGATTATTATCTAGCCAATTTGCTAACCAATATATGGGAGGGGGCCCTTTGTCAAGTGCTTTGCTGAATACAAGATAAATTACATCCACAACATTCTCACAATCCACTAGCCTAGTAAACCAATTTTTAAAAAAGGAATAAGATTAATTTGATGGGATTCAGTCTTTACAAATTCATGTGAGCACCTAATCACTGCATTGTTATTAAAATGCTTACAATTAGACTTGCTTGAACATCAGTTCTAATATCTTTTTCCTGGTGTCAAAAGTCAGCCTGACAGGCCTGTAGTTTTCCAGATGTTCCTTTCCTCCATTTTTGAAGATTGGAACATTGTCTGCCTCCAGTCCTGTGGCATCTTATCCGTTTTTCAGGATTTCTCATAGATGATATGAAAAGGCTCTGAGAGTACACCAACAAAATCCTTCAATACAACTGATCTGCTCCTAAGACTTGGACTCGTTTAAAATAACTAGGTGTTTCCTGGCCGCCTCAGGTGTTGCTGAACTACAACTCCCATCATCCCTTGCCATTGCTAGGGGAGTTGAAGTTTAGCAACATCTGGAGGGCCAAAGGTTCCTCACTTCTGATGGAGATGTATCATCAAGCACCTTAATGAATATTTGGCCTCTTCCCTGAGGCAATTTGTGCTCAACTGTCAAGCCTAGTCTACACATGCAGGCAGCAAAATGAGACGGTAGAATGGAATGCGTTATTCCAGGGTGGGGAATGAATGAATGAATCTTTATTTGCATGGGGATAAGGCCGCTGCTTGCCATGTGAAGACTCCCTGCAAAGACTCACCGGGGAGGAAGGCTCTGGCACAACCTGCTGCCTGCTAAGCTAGCTTTCTACTTGTGGAGAGATTGTTCCAGAGCAGAACATTCAAAAATGAGATCCTCGCCCAGTCTGAAATAAAACAGTCCGTTCGGACCACCACAGAACTCTGCCATCTCAATGGCCACATGCAAGGAAGGCCTTTAGGCAGCACTAGTCCAGCAACTTTGGTGGAGTTGCCCTATGTCCAGAATTTCCCGGACATGGCCGGAATACTACAGTCGGAAGCAGTGTCTGGGTGGAAATCGCTGAAGTGTCTGGGAAAATCTGGACTCATGGCAGCCCATGTTGGTAGTGTAGATTTTGGTGAATACAGTGGTACCTAGGGATAAGTACTTAATTCGTTCCGGAGGTCCGTTCTTAACCTGAAACTGTTCTTAACCTGAAGCACCACTTTAGCTCATGGGGCCTCCTGCTGCTGCCGCCGCGCTGCCATAGCACAATTTCTGTTCTCATCCTGAAGCAAAGTTCTTAACCTGAAGCACTATTTCTGGGTTAGCGGAGTCTGTAACCTGAAGCGTATGTAACCTGAAGCGTAGGTAACCCGAGGTACCACTGTATAATTAAGAATAGCTCAAAAACTCCTCTCTCTCTCTCTCTCGCAAAATCGAGAGAGAGAAAGAAAGAAAGAAAGAAAGAAAGAAAGAAAGAAAGAAGGAAGGAAGGAAGGAAGGAAGGAAGGAAGGAAGGAAGGAAGGAAGGAAGGAAGGAAGAAGATAGAGATGGATAGATGGATAGATAGATAGATGATAGATAGATATAGATAGATAGATGATAGATAGATAGATAGATAGATAGATAGATAGATAGATAGATAGATAGATATAGATAGATGAAAACTCAACAACTTTGCCCCCCGAAAAGCTCAACAAATTGTCCTGATTTTCATTTTTTGAAATATAAGAACCCTCAACTTTGGTTGTCATCAAGCATCATTGGCTCATGGTTAATATACAGCTTGCAAAACAGCCTCACCTCTGTATGCTGTGTGGCAAGGCAGACTCACCTCATGAGCAAGCATCTTGTACAGTTCCTCTTTACTCACTGTCAGCCTCTCGCGGTCTGTGCTATCGATCACCAGAATGACAAACTACAAAGGAAGCAGAAAGCACCAAAAGCTATGAGCTCATCTCGGCAACAGAATCCATAGCTATGGGGCTGAAACCTAAAACCTAGTAAAGCTGGGTGCTGTTGTTTGATCCCTATCAGGAAGCTCTCCCCACCCCACACCCCACCCCACAAGGCTCCACTTCTGTGGAAAGACCTCCCTCTCCTGAAGTTCTCCTAAGTCCAGCTTTTTAGTCTTTCAAATGGCATGTAAAAAAAAAATGAGGCAATCTCCTCTTCTGCACGATGTTCTGGGGGCTCCTCCTAACCCCTCCTGGGCCAATTGGGGGGCGGGCGGGCTGGAGAGAGCCCCCTTGTGGTAGCAGAAGACCTTGCACCTCCGGGTTTTGTTTTCATTTGGATTCATTTGGGGTTTTTTTTATTGTACAGTCATACCTCGGGTTAAATGTGCTTCAGGCTGAGCGCTTTTGGGTTGCGCTCCGCGGTGACCCAGAAGTAACGGAGCGTGTTACTTCCGGGTTTCGCCGCTCGCGCATGCGCAGACGGTCAAAATGATGTCACACGCATGCGCGGAAGCGGCGAATCGTGACCCACGCACGTGCAGACGCGCAGTTGCGTGTTGCGTTCGCTTCTGGGTGCAAATGGGGCTCTGGAACAGATCCCGTTCGTATCCAGAGGCACCACTGTACTGCATTATGAAAAAATAAAATTTTATGGAACAAGAGGGGGAAAGAAGAAGAAAAAATAACATAAAGTAAAGTTGGGCAAAACCTCAAAAAAGCCAAGGAGTGGATGGCAGAGGTCATGGCTGAGCTGGAATTTGGTTATAGGCTCTGTATAGCTCCTGGCTCTGCCACTTAGAAACACTGGAATCTGCTCTATACAAAGTCAGAACAGTGGGTCCATGTAGCCATGTCTACACAGGCTGGCAGCAGCTCTTGGGGTGGGGTTTCGGATAGGAGTCTTTCCCCATCACAACTTGGAGATTTGGGGAACTGAACCTAAGACCTTCCACATTAGGGTTTCCCAGACTTGGGTCTCCAGCAGTTTTTGGACTACCATTCCCATCACTCCTGACCACTGTTCCTGGTACCGAGGGATGATGGGAGTTGTAGCCCAAAAACAGCCAGAAACCTAAGTTTGGGAAACCCAGTTCTACATGCAAAGCAAATGTTTGACCCCTGAGCTACGGCCCTTCCCAGTCGCTTGCTATACACAGCATCAAGTTTATGCAACATACACACACAGAAAGAAAAACTGCTCAATTTATACATGCCAAGGAATAACACATTTGAGTACCAAATTAACATTTTGTCAGAGGGGTAGGGAGAGAAAGAATACACAGGGGCATCGAGTTTCCTCAACTTCTCCCATAAGCGATACATAATTGGTGTGAAAACTGTTTTAAAAAGGGGTGAGGTTTATTTTGGGTGAGTGGATTGTCTTGCTTTGTTGATTTGGTGCCTGGGCAAAAACTGAGAAAACACATAGACGGTGGTTGGGGGAAACGAAGGGGGCGGGAACATTCTGCTTCTAGAAATGTCAAGAATGTCCTCTTGGCAGTCAAACGGACGTGTCTCAGCCTGGCTTTGTTCTGCCAGAGCAGACGGAGAGCTGCGTGTGACGCAGACAGAGCTCAAGTCTCGTTCCTCCCAACAAAATATTATTTTAGCCTCATTCCCAACGACCTGGGAAGAAAGGCTAGCAAAGCCTAGCTAAGCATGGGTTAGGGAGGGTATTTTGCAGTGTAAATATGCCAGGAGGGATAAAATAGTAGACAGAACACGGTTATTTGGGTTTGAGACAACTGTGAATACCGTTAGAGGAACAAGGAAAACTGCCTTTGACTGAGTCAGACTGTGAGTCCATCTAGGCTGGTATTATTTATACAGCCTGTGTGTGACTCTCTGGGGGATCAGGACGGGTCTGTCTTTTCACCTCTCTACCTGAAGATGCCGGAGAGGGACTATGGGCCTTTATGCCTGCAGAGCATGTGCACAATGACTGAGCTATGGTTTTTGTCAGAGGAATCTATCTACCTTATACTGAGTTGATAGCTATTTAATGCTTGCAACCACAGGCCACTGCAAGTATAGTGGTACCTCTGGTTGCGAACAGGATCCGTTCTGGAGCCCCGTTCACAACATGAACAGAACGCAATCCGCGTCTGCACGTGCGTGGGTCACAATTTGTTGCTTCTGCGCATGCGCGTGACATCATTTTGAGCGTCTGCGCATGAACGAGCGGCGAAACCTGGAAGTAACCCTTTCCGGTACTTCCAGGTTGCCGCGGGACGCAACCTGAAAACGCTCAACCTGAAGCAAACATAACACGAGGTGTGACTGTACAATAATATACGCAAGCATACAGCACAAGTAAATATCATCTTCCCTTAAAATCAGATCAAAGTTATAATCCACCTTGGAACTTCTGGGGGTTCACTCTTTTTTAAATTTCAGCTTGCTCAAATTAACACGTCGCCTCTGCAAACCACTGACACTTGGGTTCAAAATTACCGTGTGCATTTTCTACGCTGGAACTTCAAACAGCGCAAGTTGAGGGGACAGATATTTCTGTTCATCAGATAGCAGGTGAGTCACGATGTCCTGAACTGGCCACCAACTACATTGCAACGTGAGGCAATTTCCAGGACAGGCAGTGCAGAACACAATGAACTAAACCCATGACACCAGCCTTCCAAACTTGCACTAGGTCAGAAATTGGTCCTTCCAGCCCAGTGCTGTCTGCAGCAAGTTGGGGAGAAACTCAAGCTGAGCCACCTCATTTGGCCTAAAAGGAAATTTCGGCCAAGCCATGCCCACTAGCCCTACAGATGATGTCAGGTGTGGCGCAAGCTCCCTGCTGAAAGTCCATCAGCTGATGTGCCTTTGTAACTATGCAGGTGAAGGAAAACAGGTCACCTGATGTCATTGTGACATCAGGTACAGTGGTTCCTCTGGTTAATAACTTAATTTGTTCCGGAGGTCCGTTCTTAACCTGAAACTGTTCTTTACCTGAAGCACCACTTTAGCTAATGGGGCCTCCTGCTGCCGTCGCACCGCTGCCGCTCGATTTCTGTTCCCATCCTGAAGCAAAGTTCTTAGCCCGAGGTACTATTTCTGGGTTAGCGGAGTCTGTAACCTGAAGCATCTGTAACCTGAAGTGTCTGTAACCTGAGGTACCACTGTAATTGACAGGCAGGGGTATCATCTGTCTCAGCTCTACCTGGTATACCAAACCTGAGATCTTCCACATGCAAAATATGTCCTTCACTGAGTTATGGCTCTTCTCCAGCCAGAATTGTTAAGCAGCCACTAACACCTAGATCTCACAAACAGCAGGCCAGGAGGCTGTGAATGAACAGCAGCACTTCAGGTTGGGAGTGGAAGCTCAGGAGACTGAGTGCAGCACAATTTGCCTAAGGCAACTTAGTGAGCTCATGGTCAAAACATGATCTGTAGCTCAGTCTTAGTCACTGTTTCAAAGGCAGGGAACCTGGAGCCCTAGTTTATATTGGGAAGGAATTGTCTCCCAGGTCTAATTGGCCAGTGACCCTAGAAGGGCACTTTGAGTCTTCTTCTAACTGCGCATGGCTCAAATAATCTGCATTTCTTTACAGGCACTTTTTTCTGTAAAACACCTAAACCTCTGCTAATCTCACCCCAATCTGGATGGAACAGGTTGCTTTGCAGAAGGTGAATGGGTTGAGAGGCTCATGCTTGCATCCAGGTAGGTAATTTGACAGGGAGATGTGATGTTTTCTAGTGCAGAGGGCCACTCATTCTGGATCTTCTCTACGCTGCAATATTTCTTTTCATGGAATCAGAACTGGGAAGTGCCTAAAAGGTCATCTAAGTCCAGCCCACTACCAGTCCAGAAAATCCACTTCTGCTACAGCCTGCCTGATAAAAGTTGGCCACCCAGCCTCTGCTAATAAGGCAGAGCATCTTCCAAGGTTGTGCCATTAGGAAATTCTCCTAATGTTTAGTCTAACCCCCTAATTTACTTTCGCCTTATTTGGCTGAACCCATGCAGCTCACCTCTGTGTTGGAATAGTAGGTGTGCCAAGTAGACCTCAAGGTTTCCTGCCCACCAATGTCCCACATCAGGAAGTGTGTCTTGCGCAGGACGATTTCCTCCACGTTGCTGCCGATCGTAGGAGATGTGTGCACGACCTCATTCATTAGGCTGGAAGGAGATCAGAGAAGTAAGCCGCCTGAGCCCTCAACAGCTACCTCGCCACCCTCCAACCTGCAAAAATGAGCTGGGCTTATGAGACACGTTGGCCTTCCTCCCCTGGCTCTGATTAACAATCTACAACATCTTGGAGATGCTGGGAAGGCTTGTGACACAGGATTCCTCAACCCGAATCTCTACGGAAGTGGCAAGACTACAACTCCCATCTTCCCTGGCGATTGGCCATGGTGGGTGAAGCTGATGGGAGGCCACCAACATTTGGAAGGGTCCAGACTGGAGGGTAAGGCTGATTTCCGGCAACAATAACCCTGCGTTGGCATTGGGGAGCTGTGCAATACACAGCTTTGTGCAATACACAAAGGCCAATGGGAAAAGGTTGTTGTGGTTGTTAGAATTTGTATACTGCCCTATACCTGCAGGTCTCAGGGTGGTTCACAAGATAAAATCACAAGATAAAAATACAAAACACATTTTTTAAAAAACTCAAGAATTCGCCCCTCCCAAACACATTTTTTAAAGGGCATTGGATGTCAATCAGCCAAAGGCCTGGTTAAAGAGGAATGTTTTTGCCTGGCTCCTAGAGGTATACAGTATAATGAAGGTGCCAGAAGAATCTCCCTGGGAAGAACATTCCACATCACAGTGTTCAACCCAAGGCCTGAGGGCTACATGTGGGCCACATGCTGGCTAGGGGTGATGGGGGCTGGAGCCCAGGAAGAACATGTCGTCTCTCTCTCATGTCGTCTTGGAGACAACAGCAAAAGCATAAGCTATACACAAACAGAAGTTCCCAGCATACTGTGCTGGAATGTAAACAGACATGTGACATGCAACAATCTCACGCCTGTTCTTTAAGGTGGAATGGAAATGTCAACAGTGACGCCTACATCAGGGATGAAGGGCCTGTGGCGTTCACAATGATGCTGAACAACAGTACCCATAATCCCTTGGGCCATGCTGGCTAGGGGTAATGGGGGCTGGAGCCCAGGAACCACTGGATGGCCAGAGGCTACCAATCCCTGACCTACATTAAACCAAAAGGGAGAGAGAATTACGGACTTCTAAAACAAGTGTAGGATGGGGAAGTCCTCCCAACAGAAAGCACTTTGTTGATTTCAGCTGAATCCCTATTAGGTCCTCTTAGATCCCAGAATGCAGATTCCTTGAGGTTTAGCTGATCTATCTATCTTTCTTTATTATTATATTATATTATATTATATTATATTATATTATATTATATTATATTATATTGTATTATGTTTTATATTATATTTCAGGTATTGTCTTTGGGTACAAAGAGTTGTATTCAGCTAAGTTCTAGCACCACCCATAGCGAGTGCTACCCATAGTGAATTAAATTGCACCATTTAGGTACAAAAGGCCCATATCTGCACGTCACACAATATTGTGAACAAGCAACATGCAAGTGTACACTGTCTGGTCACTTCTACTTTGCTCCTTTACAGGGTGCGAACAAGAAAAACTAACCAGGAAGCCTTGGCTTCCTGTTATGTCCAAATCAGTAATTGTCTTCTCCTTATCAAGCAACGATTATTAGTCAGTTGTTGGCTGTTATCAGGAAGCCGAACAAACCATGAGTCCTGGTTCAGACATAACAGGAAGCAAAGGCGTCCTGGTTTGTTTCTCCCCATCTCGTGAGGCCGGGGAGAAGCAAAGTGGGAGCAACTGGTCAGTGCTCAGCAGGCATTGCATCACAATAAGAGTGGCTTTTTGCAATGTGCAAACATGACCTGTATGAATCTCCCCATGTGTGAGGCACAGTTTAGCCCTGACATTTGAAACAGGCTCAGTCTTGCACCAAGTTCCAATGCAGCCTGTGTATGCACCATACATCTAAAGCACATTTAAAGCAAACTCCCCCCTCAAAATTGGAGTTTACTCTTCACAAAGCTATCATTCCCAGCAGCCTTAAACTACAGTTCCCAGGATTCTGTGCGTGGTTGCGTTAAATGTATGGTGTGCATGCTTCACAGAACCCCTCATAGCTAACCAGTAAGTTGAACATAAATAAAAATTCAATGTGTGATGGAGGTACTCACAACTGGTAGAGGATGGTGGTTTTCCCAGCATTGTCCAAGCCAATTATTATTACTTTATGCTCTGGAGGGGAACAAAACATAGCAGATGTTCAAGATTTTGATAAACAAGTTTCCAAGGAAAATACAGTTTGAGATTTATTTAACTGGTCCATACATTGAACTGTGATCGGGGAGTTGGAGAAAAAGTAAAGTTGAAGGGTAGCTTTTTGCCCAATATCACCAATGGAATAATGGCTGGGGGGTGGGGTGGGGGGCACAGCCTTATACTGTTTTATGGACTCAGTGGGTAGCGCTGTGGTCTAAACCACAGAGCCTAGGGCTTGCTGATCAGAAGGTCAGCGGTTCGAATCCCCGTGACGGTGTGAGCTCCCGTTGCTTGGTCCCTGCTCCTGCAAACCTAGCAGTTCGAAAGCACATCAAAGTGCAAGTAGATAAATAGGTACCGCTCCGGCGGGAAGGTAAACAGCGTTTCCGTGCGCTGCTCTGGTTCGCCAGAAGCGGCTTAGTCATGCTGGCCACATGACCCAGAAGCTGTCTGTGGACAAATGCCAGCTCCCTCAGCCTACAGAGAGCGCAACCCCAGAGTCGTCCGCGGCTGGACCTAACGGTCACGGGTACTTTTATCTTCACCCTAGAATCATTTGCATGCACAACTTTAAACAACAACACCACCTGTACAGTGGTACCTCGGGTTACATATGCTTCAGGTTACATATGCTTCAGGTTACAGACTCCGCTAATCCAGAAATAGTGCTTCAGCTTAAGAACTTTGCTTCAGGATGAGAACAGAAATCGTGCAGCGGTGGCGCAGCGGCAGCAGGAGGCCCCATTAGCTAAAGTGGTGCTTCAGGTTAAGAACAATTTCAGGTTAAGAACGGATCTCCGGAACGAATTAAGTACTTAACCTGAGGTACCACTGTAGTTGATTAAGAGATTTCCAGGGGTGCCCCACTCCTCAGAAATGCCACGGGCCATTGCAGTAACACTTTGCTCTTATTACCAAATTTAGACTCCACGCATGTACCAAACATGCTTATTCACAGCTATTCTGAAAGTTCTACCAGTCTGAGTCAGCCATCCCAATCAGGTTTCGACTTTTGACTACAAGGTGAACGTGACTTTTCTCAAACTCTTCCAAGGAGCTCACCTCTCTCAGGTGACCATGCGTTTTACTTCCTCATCCTCTGGTATATTTCATTTGAAGGGTTGCCTATCTAAGTCCAGTTGAAATGTCACTCACCCCAAGAAGGCAGAAAGGGGGAGGGAGGGGTGCTGAACATGCCCATCATCAACAGTTAGCAGCTAGAGAGTAGACTGAGCAGCGATGTTGGGTTCTCCTGATCAAAATCTTCCCCGTTCTGGCAGGATGGACTAAATTTCTATTTAAGTTACAGGGACGCGGGTGGCGCTGTGGGTAAAACCTCAGCGCCTAGGACTTGCCGATCATATGGTCAGCGGTTCGAATGCCCGCGGCGGGGTGAGCTCCCTTCATTCGGTCCCAGCTCCTGCCCACCTAGCAGTTCGAAAGCACCCTTAAGTGCAAGTAGATAAATAGGTACCGCTTTCTAGCGGGAAGGTAAATGGCGTTTCCGTGTGCTGCGCTGGTGCAGGCTCGCCAGAGCAGCTTCGTCACGCTGGCCACGTGATCCGGAAGTGTCTTCTGACAGCGCTGGCTCCCAGCCTCTTAAGCAAGATGAGCACGCAACCCCAGAGTCGGTCACGACTGGCCCGTACGGGCAGGGGTACCTTTACCCTTTACCTTTAATTCTTTCTAGATTTGCATCTATGCCATAAATGTGCATGTGCTAATAGTGTGTGTGTGTGTGTGTGTGTGTGTGTGAGAGAGAGAGAGAGAGAGAGAGAGAGAGAGAGAGAGAGAGAGAGGAGAGAGAGAGATGTTTCCTAACCTTGCTTGGAGTGCAAAGCGCCCCTTTTTCTGCACACTTTCAAAGCAGCAAACTGAAAAAGGAAGAGTTAGGAATGGAAGCTGCATGACCCAAACTCTCCTTGGTAGCAATGGCAGTAAAGCAGAAAACTATCATCCTCTAGCTAGCATATTCCCCTGTGCACAAGAAGACTACCGCCATGCTGCCCAAGTTTCGGTGACAAAGAGCAATTCAGCATTCTTATAAACAGGAACAGAAAGTTTCTTATGCAAAGACGCTCAGTTGTCATACATGCATAACCTTTTGCAGCTGAAACAGTGGCTACATATGACTAGTTTGACTGGAAGACAACAAACAGCAGGCATAATATGTCCTGGAGCATCCCAAACTCAGCCTTTTCCCATGCCAGTGTGTCCCTCTCTAGACATCCTTGTGCAACTGCCAAGGCCCCATCAACCCAGCCTTGCATCCTCACACAACACCCCGCCCTCCCGCTGGGGAGCTGTCATTACAAATTACTGACAATGAACCAAACTCAAATAGCAACTGTTTGGCACAGATCAGAGGAGCACCAACACTGGAGAAACTCGCAGTGATGTACGAGTCTCTCTAAGGATGGGTCCGGCTCTGTTTCTATATTTCCAAAAGCTGCGGCATCCACACCGACCAAGCAATCTTTTGCTATCGCACATAACACCAAGCTATGGTTTATTCATCCCGTCCAGCCTCTTTCAGTGTGGTGACTTTACTGCCAACAAAGAACCCTTGTCGTCCCTTCCAACTCTACAATTCTATGAAAACCATGACCTGAAGCCATGGTTTGTTCTTGGGTTATGAACCTTGATTGTTTTAACTGTGGCATTATGTGTGTGACCCCAGTCGCCTTCCATAACCATGGTTTCTACGACCACCCCACCCTAGATTTTCACCAAACTACAAAGGCATAAGGTAAGAAGAGCTGGGGGGCGGGGGCGGGATCCAAATTTGAGGTAATTAAGCCATGGTTTGTTTGGTCACCCATATGATGAGTTGTGGTTTGTTTCAAAAACAAACCATGACTTAGTATTAGGAGCCAAGCAAACCAACACGTGGACTGCAGTGTGTGCACTTACTTTGTCGTTCCCTTTTTTCATTACAGTGGTACCTTGGTTCTCAAACTCAATCAGTTCCGGAAGTCCGTTCCAAAACCAAGGCGTTCCAAAACCAAGGCGCACTTTCCCATAGAAAGTAATGCAAAACGGATTAATCCGTTCCAGACTTTTGAAAACAACCCCTAAAACAGCAATTTAACATGAATTTTACTTTCTAACGAGACCATTGATCTATAAAACGAAAGCAATAAACAATGTACTGCAGACACTCAATCAATCAATCAATCAATCAGTCAGTAGCTGAATTGGGTTCCACACAGTCACAAAAGCAAAACATAAAGAGCCTCAAAAACCAAAACGCAAAATAAAAAGCAAAAACAGACAGACCTCAACGTAACACTCAAAACAGAACTGTGGCACTCAAATCGGAAGCGTAACACTCAAAACAGAGCACGTTCAGCTTCTGAAAAAAAGTTCGCAAACTTACTTCCGGGTTTGCAGTGTTTGGGTTCCAAGTTGTTTGAGTACCAAGGCGTTTGAGAACCAAGGCACCACTGTACTTGCCCCTTGCATTACCAAGAACCTCAGAGAGCTCAAACAGGAACCTCAATTCGAATTAAGCTACAAGAAAGCAAAGACTTGGAAGCAAATGTTGCATTTCCCACAACCCCCAGCCAATGTAGCAAAGGCATCAGAGCACACAATTGTGGAGTCCAAAGGATGCCTGGAGCAAAGGAAAAGTTTGGCACAAGCTGCATATGGCCTTTATACTTCTTTCTATTCCTATCAGGGGGGAAATCAGGTACGAAAGGAATTTCACTTTCCTCCGTTCCATCCCTTGGGCACTTTAGAAACCAACTTTGCAGCAGAGTACACAGAAGAAATCGGGACACAAAACAAACAGGTTGTACCTGGTTATGGCCGAGGTTAAAAGCCAAGACTGCAGCGAACAACTCCCCACCCGACAAGTGTTTTAGGTCATGAACATTTCAGGAAAAGTTTGTTTTACGCTGCAAGTTGTAGGTGATAATCTGTCTCTCTCCATCTCCCACATACGGCTAGGGTAAAAATTCCATATATGGCCAGATTAGGTAACAAGAAAGGCTTTTTTGTTGTTTTTGGCCAAGAGCCATGTTTTAAAATATCAGCTCCCTACCTATTAAGAAAGTGTTTGGTGGCTCCATCAGATAAACAGTTAAATTGCTTTCTGGAGAAGGAAGGAAATTCTACTGCAAGGTAAAGAATCAACACAATGGAAGAATTGGTTTTCTCCAGAGACATATCCCAAGACTGGCCTCACATAACAGACTCCATTAGTGGTTTTGTTATGTTCTGTGGTATTTTATGCATTACGACTTGCTGTTACTTTAATTAAGTGTAGCTTAGTAATTCTTTGTTGCAACTGTTAAGTGCAAACTGTTCAATTATTATTTGCTGAAACTTAATTTTACTGTTTGCTTTGTTATATTCTAATGGATGATCAAATATTGCTTTATTTGATATACACATGTAGTTTATTTTAGTTATGATTTTATTATAACTTGTTTGCATTGCCTCAGATTGTTATGAGGTGTGTGGTCTTTGCTGTGTATTTTGTTGTTTCTTCAGCTTATAAATCGCCTTGTATAGACAGGCGGTGTACAAATTAAAAGTGAAGAAGTGAATAATTAACTGCATGGTCTCAAGCGTCGGAAATAACACATGAGGCATGTATGCACACACACACACACACAAAATTGGAATTAAGGAAACTTTTTCAGCCAAGGGCCACATGTGCTCATACAGAGCCCCCCAGGGGCCAGATGCAAACTAGGTACAGTCGCACCTTGGATCCCGAACGCCTTGGTACTCAGACGTTTTGGCTCCCGAACACCACAACCCCGGAAGTGAGTGTTCTGGTTTGCGAACGCTCTTTGGAACCCAAACGTCTGCTGCAGCTTCCAATTGGCTGTAGGAAGCAGTGCCTTGGTTCCCAAACGTTTTGGAAGTCGAACGGAGATTCCATTTGACTTCCGAGGTACAACTGTAGTCTTTGTTGTTGTCAAACAAGCTAACACAGGGATGCCTACATCAGGGATGAAAGGCCTGTGGCGTTCACAATGATGCTGAACAACAGTACCCATAATCCCTTGGGCCATGCTGGCTAGGGGTGATGGGGGCTGGAGCCCAGGAACAGCAGGATGGCCAAAGGTTACCCATCCCTGACCTACATTAAACCAAAAGGGAGAGAGAATGACGGACTTCTAAAACAAGTGTAGGGTGGGGAAGTCCTCCCAACAGAAAGCGCTTTGTTGATTTCAGCTAAATCCCTATTAGGTCCTCTTAGATCCCAGAATGCAGATTCCTTGAAGTTTAGCTGATCTATCTATCTATCTATCTATCTATCTATCTATCTATCTATCTATCGGAAGCTGCGCTTCGGTTTCTGAACGTTTTGGAAGTTGGACAGACTTCCGGAATGGATTCCGTTCGACTTCCAAGGTACGACTGTACAGCGATGGATGAGACTCTTGCCTGCAGTAGGCTAAATTCTAGCTGCGCAGAAGCCAGAGCTTTCAACAAACAAATCTCTCCATCCATTGCAAGCAAGAGGCATCATCACACTTCAAAGACACATCTAGCTAAGGAAGAGCACCCAGGGAGGGTGAGGAGCAGGGCAAGAGAATGTCTAGTTGCCATTTTGGGGCAAGGCGGCTCCAATGTTTTATTTTCCAAATGATGAACTGGCTGTGATTGATTCTCAGTTAAACATCCGGCTAGTTCAGATGACAACCTTGAACTAGGTTAAGAGCTTTGAGAACTTCAAAGAAGAAAAGTCGCTTGATCCAGGAACAGCCCACATATATATTTGGGTATTATTAATGCCGACTGCTCCTGCTCAGGCTGTAAAGAAAAAGCATTTTGGTTCCAGAAATTCATTCCAATCATAAAATACAGTGGTACCTCGGGTTACATACACTTCAGGTTACATACGCTTCAGGTTACAGACTCCGCTAATCCAGAAATAGTACCTCGAATTAAGAACTTTGCTTCAGGATGAGAACAGAAATCGTGCTCTGGTGGCGTGGCAGCAGCACGAGGCCCCATTAGCTAAAGTGGTGCTTCAGGTTAAGAACAGTTTCAGGTTAAGAACGGACCTCTGGAACGAATTAAGTACTTAACCCGAGGTACCTGTATAACAGACAGAATTCTACAGGATGTGGTGTCAGTGGGTAAAAACAGTCCCGATCCAATGATCCCCAGGCATGCGCCTCCAGATGGTGGAGATGTCAGGTGCAAAACACACCTGGCTAATTTCGAACCCTGACAGCCTCCTTCATCCTGGGGCTTGGGACTACAACCTCCATCAGCCATGATAACATGGCTTTGCTGGTGGAGGCTGCTGGGAGCTGTAGTTCTGAAGGACTCCAAGTTGGAAAAAGGCTGCATTCTCTGGCCCAGGACAGCTGTGTGTTCAATACATGCACACACACACACACCAGTTTGTAGCACTTTGAACAAGGTCTGTCTGCACACATTTGCAAGTATGCGTGCGTCTTACATGCAGGTTTGTGCCTGCTTTGTGAAAATATTCACAGGGAAATATTCTCCTACTTACACATGCGGTCACAAGTGTTTCTACAGGAGTGTGAAGGAGCCTCTGCGTATAAACGTGTATTTAGAAGCGGAAATGCAAAACTTGCCAGCATGCAAGTGGTGTGCAAGACAAGAATCTCTCACAAAGAGGTCTTTATCACTTCCCACCCCCCAAGGTCTTAAAAGGCTCTGAGCAGAAGCGGTTTTTTCATTGTCAGACAAAAGGGCCCCACCAACATGAAAGATGGTCTGAACAAAGGATGGAAAATCCCTTTGCCACCAAACACCTGCCTGAGCAAGCGAGCTGTACCAAACACAGACAACAAGAGGGGCTGTGCCGCCCCCCCCCACACACACACAAAAAAAAGAAAACCTCTGAACCTTCCACAGTTTCCTGTAGTCACCAGGAGGAGGGTGGTGGCTTCCTCTCACAGCCAACACACAACATTCCCCAAGGAAATGGATTTGTCTAGATCAGTGGTGTCCAAACTTTTTTCAAAGAGGGCCAGATTTGATGAAGTGAAGGGCCGTGAGGGCCGACCAAAGTTGTTAACCTTTTTTTAGGATTGAAATTCTTGAGGGTTTTACCCCAGGAAATAAGCTATAAACTGTCACAGGGGCTGGATTAAACCAACCAGCGGGCCGGATTCAGCCCCCAAAACGGACTTTGGACATGCCTGGTCTAGATCTTCTTGCTCTATTGTCCGTCTGGATTCAAACGGAAAATACACAGAGAGGTACAAGAGCTCCAGGTTTTCCTCCTCCCAATAACTTCACATTTAAACGCAGCTGTCAAAGGCAGCCTTTGCTCGTTCCCTTATCCCATCTGTTCCCCAACAGACTTTCTCCTCCTCCTCTACATCTAAGAGACACACACACACACACACACACACACACACAACACTTCACACACACCCCAGCCTGCCCTCTTAATAACACATATCCAGTCAGTTTTTTGCCCTCACCAGACAGAAGTTATTTAACCTAGCAAGCGTGCCAGGCACATATTGAGTTATGCATACGTCAGCTGGCTCTGTACACCGCAGCCCACAAGGAAACATGAAAGATGCTAATTGCTTCAGAGAAAACGCTGCATTATAGATGATCAACAGCAACGTCCCTCCAAGCTTTCAGGATCAGTCACCCTGTAGAGTTGGATGGGACCTCAGGGGTCATCTAGTCCAACCCCCTGCAATGCAGGAATCACAAGTAGACCGTTGGATGGCAGATGGCAGATGCCCACACAGGTGTCATTCTGCCACCTGCCGCTTCGTAACATGGAAATCTCTTTCCAACGATAACACAATTCAGGCACCACACACACACACACACACACACACACACACAGAAGGCTCCTTCTGCACTGTTTTTAAACAGCATCATACCACTTTAAACAGACCCCACCCAAAGAACCCTGGGAGTTGTAGTGCTGAGCAATGTCCCTATATATACTAAGGGTGCTGAGCAATGTCCCTATATGCTTCACAAAGCTACGAAAATGTCCACCCCACCCCCCTTTCACAGGGAGTTCTGGGAATTGCAGATCTGTCAGAGAAACAGGGGGTCTGCTAACAACTCTCGGCGCCCTTATCAAACTACAGCTCCCAGAATTCTTTGGGGGAATCCATGGCTGTTTAAAGTGGTATCATAGTGCTTTAAATGTGCAGTGCAAACGAGGCCACCGTGCCAACTCTCTTTGCACCCAACTTGCAGGAAAAGCCATTCTTTCCACAGCAGCCCAGGGCTTCTTTCTTCTGGTGTGTTGAAAAGGTCAGGGCTCGTCTCCCCCTCCCCTCCATTTCACCCTCCCAGATGGCCTTAAATTCCTTGAAAGGGGACGAGGAGGGGAGAGAAAGTGACTGAAGAAAGGAGACAAAAACAAATGCGGAGAGAAGACGAGGGGGGGGGAACCAAAAGAGGAGAGCAAAAGGAAGCAAGGGGGGGGGGGACCCGCCAGGGAAGGAGAAAAATCACACAAAGGAATGGAAACCAGAGCGAAGTCCATAAAAAGAGAAAGGAGGATGGATGCAAAGTTTGCAACAAAAGAGGGGGAAACAGGGAGGAGAGGAAGGAAGGCAGGGGGGGGAACGAGGCAAGGTGCAGGGGCGACGAGAAAGCCTGGGGGGTTCCTACCGCGGCTTCCGAAAACGCTCAGCAGCTTCGCGAAGATCTGCCCCATATCGGAGCCCCGCAGCCGCCTAAGCGAGCCCTGTCCCCAGCCCCGCTTTATAGCCTCGGCCGGTGACGCGTCCAGGGGAGAGGCGCGCCCGCGCTCCGGCTCCGCCTCCTCCTCCTCCTGCGCGCCTCCCTCTCTGCAGGGATTGTATTATTATTTTTCCCAAAGTGGGGGAACTCCTCCGGCGCGAGGGAACCCCGGGCGAGGGCAGCTGTCTGAGGATGAGAACGTTAAATACTGGGGGGAACAGCGCACAGGAAGGACAAAGTTCTCAGGGCAAAGCGCGGGGGCTCGCCTCCTGTACCCCCCTCTCTCTGTCCTAGGAACCAACTGCTAGGAGTCTTTGCCCCCCCCCCCATAAAATAGTTGACAGCATCTTAAAAAGCAGATACATCACCTTGCCAACAAAGGTCCGTATAGTTAAAGTTACGGTTTTCCCAATAGTGATGTATGGAAGTGAGAGCTGGACCATAAAGAAGGCTGATCGCCGAAGAATTATTTCTAATTACTTTTTTATTCAAAATTAAAACAAAACATATTATCAAAACATATTTGATCATGATCCTTCTGGCTTTTGGGGTTTTAGAGCAGGAGGTTATCGGCCTTTTAGGGCACATTGGCAAATCGGAGAAACTGTCATAGGCACCACACAAATGCTACAACTGTTCCCTCCCCAGCTGTACAACCCACACCAGGAAAAAGAAAGCAATTGCTGTTATTTCAACGGGGGGGACGGGACGACGACTTATATTGGCTAATGGAACCTGATTTCGGTAGGAGAAGCGCTGGCAAATCATGACTTTTTAAAAAATCATTTTTATTGATTTTCCAATAAAAACATCCAATCAACATATCCGAATCATAATCCAATTAAAAATAATAAACTAAAATAAACTAAAATAAAAAAAAACCGACCAAATTGTAATCCAATTTGTAATTATTAGGTAATTTTTCCTGGCTCCCCATAGTCTGGGCAAACCATGACTTTAAGTTGCCGCAAGACTCATATTTGGTTTCGATATGAAAGCTGACTAGAAGCATAGAATCATGGAATTGTAGAGTTGGAAAGGAACCCAAGGGTCATCTAGTCCAACCCGCTACAGTGTGCATTAAAGTGCCACAGGGAGACATCTGGCAGCTGACATCTTCCTACACTAGAGTAAAGGTAAAAAGCTAAAGAACCCCTGGATGGTTAAGTCCAGTAAAAGGGGACTATGGGGTTGCGGCGCTCATCTTGCTTTCAGGCCGAGGGAGCCAGCGTTTGTCCACAGACAGCTTTCCCGGTCATGTGGCCAGCAGGACTAAACCACTTCTGGTGCAACGGGACACCGTGACGGAAACCAGAGCGCACGGAAACACCGTTTACCTTCCTGCCGCAGCGATACCTGTTTATCTACTTGCACTGGTGTGCTTTCGAACTGCTAGGTTGGCAGGAGCTGGGACAGAGCAACGGGAGCTCACCTCGTCAGGGGGATTCAAACCACCAACCTTCTGATCGGCAAGCCCAAGAGGCTCAGTGGTTTAGACCACAGCGCCACCCGCGTCCAGAGTAGGAGGCCCTGTGAACTGAAAAGCAATACTAAATAAATGAACTATAACAATACACTGTGGTTTACTCTAAGAGAGAGAAATTCAGAGAGGCCCAGATTGCTTCCTGTTTTTGAGGCCCCCAAGCAGTTATAAAAAATAAAAAAAGACAAAACACAAAACCAAAAATCTGAATTTTTTCTTAAAAAGAAAAAACCTTTCCCCCCCAATGCTTTTTCTGTGCATATGCACTAATTATTGGTCTGATGGGACATGTTTGGCTCAGTCTAACCTTGAGGCAGCAGAACTGTTTTCTTTTTAATATTGATGGACATTTCAAATGCTTTAAAAATGACAAAATCTGTATCAGTTGACCACAAAAAAGGTCTCTTACTAAAACATATCTCTTATTTACAGCTCTAAACATGACAGCACGCTTAAAAACATATTGTCTAAATTTGAGGCTCCCTCTGTACTTGAGGCCTAGGTCAAATCCGTCCCCTGATTGGCCATGCTACCATATACGTAGGTGGGTTTAAAATAAAAAATATAAAAAGCTTCCTGGCTATTTTGTACCCTTTGGGACCAAGGCAACAATTGCTGCTTGCTTGCTGAACAATAAGCCAAAGATACAATTATTATTATTATTATTTTTAAAAATCCCGGAATTTGGAAGGTGACCATGCAGAAAACCTTTTTCAAAACCATAAACTTGGTTTGTTTTCTGCATGTTCTTTGTGGAATGAAACAGCTTGTCACAGTTTTGCGGTGGTATGATTCTTACAAGGCAGGAAGTGGGCCTTTCCTCTGCTCAATAACATGTTAAGCTTCTGTTTCCCCCGCAGTCCTGTGGAAAGGAGAGACCGTATAAAATGCACACTAAGAAAATAAATACAAACCCACTCTTTAAAAAAAAAAAAAATTATTTCCTCCAATAAAATTGAAGTGGTTTGCATGGTTCTCCCCCCTCCCCATTTTACTCTCACAACAACCCTGTGAGGTAGATTCAGCTTGGAGAAGGTGACTGGCCCAAGGTCACCCAGTAAGCTTCATAGCTGAGTGAGGATTTGAACCCAAGGCATCTCACCACGCTGAGTTTTTCCCTTCCTGTCTCTTGGAATCAGCCAGACTTTGATGGGTCTTACATGTCCGGTGGAATGTGCTCTTTCAGAAGTTTTAAAAAACTGCCTTAAGAATCTTAGCTGCATCTCAAGCCTTGGAACCTCAGGCTCCAGGTGTTAATCACTGCAAAGCCTCTGAACATGAGCAGAGAGCCATTCCCTCAGCTGAACTGAAATTTAAAACCCAGGATAAAAGCTGCAGAGGCAAAGCCTCAGACAGGGGCCTGAAAATAATGATTATTATCTGAAGATTGATTTCTTACTAGAAATCCAATTTGTCCTCCCCCCCCCCAATTGACATTACATTGGGAGATATCTGTGACTGAATCTCCCCAAATAATATTCTCCTAAAAGCAAGCAGCAGGGTGGGGTGGAGCTTTGGTGTGTGTGTGTTGCTGTTGGT
Source organism: Podarcis muralis (assembly GCF_964188315.1). Lineage (NCBI taxonomy): Eukaryota > Metazoa > Chordata > Lepidosauria > Squamata > Lacertidae > Podarcis > Podarcis muralis. The sequence continues at coordinate 36,747,185 of NC_135667.1, read as the reverse complement.
GTGGTGTGTGTAGATCAAACTACAGCTCCCACTCAAATTGGCCCCCACCCCAGAACTACGATTTGCAATGGATGAATGGATGAAATGGGCTGAATCCAGACATGCTTTCCCTCCGTGGCTAATAGCAATTTTGGGCAGGGATTTGAAACTGGGCTGCAGGAAGGGTGGGGGTGGGCAGGTGGCTGGGTGGCTGGGAAAAATATCAGATCCCCAACACCACAACCCTGATCAAAATATCACACACACACACACACACAGAGCCGCAGCTGCTTTGGGGGGAAAACATTACTTGGGAAGATCCAGTCACAGATATCACGTGGAAGGTTTAATTGGGCTGTGGGTGAATTGATTTCAAATATGGTTTTATTTTTCAAAATGTGCCAGGCAACAATGAAATAATGCTCAACTGTTCTTTTTGCGACCTGGGAGAACCCAGGAACTGTGTGCACACATTTTCCCTCTGCAAAAAATAATCCTATGAATTGTATTTGCTCAGGATGCTGGGAATTGTAGCTCTTCTAGGGTTCTACAGTTCCCAGGATTGATCAGTAACGGTAACGATAACGATAACTGTGACGATAACGGTGCCGGTAACGATATCGGTAACTGTGACGGTGACGATAACGGTGCCGATAACGATAACAGTATCAGTAACGGTAACGACATTTTCAGAGCGTATTTTATAGCAAATTTATAGTAAATGAGGTGGAAAGGCAAGCTCAGGTACTTGTTCTTTATATACACCTTTTAGCGACGAGGGACGCACGTTAAACCTAGGACTTGCCGATAAGAAGGTTGGCCATTTGAATCCCTGCGACGGGGTGAGCTGCTGTTCCTCAGTCCCTGCTCCTGCCAACTTAGCAGTTCAAAAGCACGTCAAAGTGCAAGTAGATAAATAGGTACCACTCTGGCGGGAAGGTAAACGGTGTTTCCGTGCGCTGCTCTGATTTGCCAGAAGTGGCTTAGTCATGCTGGGCACATGACCCAGAAACTCCCTCGGCCAATAGTGCGAGATGATCACCGCAACCCCAGAGTCGGTCACGACTGGATCTAATGGTCAGGGGTCCCTTTACCTTTTAGTGACCAGCTTGGGTCAGAAATTGCTGGTCTCTTAGCTGAGCTGGCAGTCACTGAAGTCTCTCATCTCCCTTTACTGTAGTCTGATGGAATGTGTGTTTTCAGAAGGCACTTGAGGAAAAAGCCTGTTTTACTGCTGTCTCTCCCTTTGCATTTGCTTCCAGTTTGGGCTGATATTTGGGCCAAGGAAAGGGCTTCCAGCTGCCGACTGCTTAGTCTAAAAATTGCCACCTTGTGCAATAATGAAAATCAGTTCGACAAACGAACCTGCCCAACTTCTCTTGCCGAACCCAAGAGGACAGAGAAAAACAACCTGGGCAAAAAGAAGAGGGACAAAATCAGTTTGGGGGAATGGATGACTGCTTGCCTGGAAAACGCATTGCTTTCCCCTTCAAAGAAAGGTGAGAAAGAGGGTGGGACACCATGTTACGCAGTCAGGGCTTTCCTCAAAGAACCTAGGGAACCATAGTTTGCCAAGCAGGGAGAACCTGTTTCCCCTTACAGAGCTACAATTCCCAGACTGGTTTAACAGTCAATCCATCTTCCCATGGAACTCTGGGAATTGCACTCTGGGAGGGGTCTTCCTAACAACTCTCAGCACCCTTGACAAACTACAGTTCCCAGGATTCTTTGGGGGGGGGGAGGCCATGAGTCCTTAAAGGGGTATGGTGCTGCTTTTAATGTACAGTGCAAATGGAGACCCATTTAGCATTTGTGTCTTTCGCTTTTAATTAATGTCATCCTTATTTTGTCTTACTGAACCGTTTCTAGTATTTTGCATAGAGAGGCCAACAAATGTTAATAATGATGGCTGGCATCCATCATCTCAGGAGACAATGGAGGAGGCTGCCTTTGGGGGTGAGGTCAAGATGTTGGAAGGTTGCAGTTCCTGCTGTGGCTGTAGAGACCTATGCGGGAGAGACATGTTTCGCTGAAGCTGGGGCAGATGAAGGCATCTGGTTGTGCTATTGCAGATGAACGATGGCATTTTCACTCTGAGCTTCTCCCAGCACTCATTTCTCCTCTGGTCGCTGCTATTGATACATGACTTGACTGCCCATCTCTAGGCACTGCGGTTATCTGCAAGGGATTCCCAAACGGCAGGGTTGATTTTGCAAGCCTTCAGTCATGTTTGCAGACAGCGTTGGCCTGCCGATAATAATAATTAATAATAATGACACGGTTTTGAATGAATGAATCTTTATTTGCATCAGCCACTGGCCTTAGCAATAAAACAACAATACAATCTACAAATAAAAAGTCAATTATATAAAATACAGTTAAGGGTTTTGGATCAATAGTCAAATAGTGGAAAAAATGACACTTGGCCTTTTTCTCTCAACTCTGTGCTGGGCTGCTCTTTCTAAACTTTCCTGTTAAGAAACTGGTCGAAACTTGAGACACTTCCAGCAGAAACATCCCTCCTGTCCCCGATCGATTGCCTCCTTGCCTCTTGCTAAACGGGTTACTCAAGATATCTTGCCTTTGGGTTTTGACACACAAGAGCTGGCAGAGAACAGCCCGTCTCCCTGGGAAGAAAGAGGTGAGGCCACGAAACTTGGTCCAATCTCTCTCATCCTGCCATCCTCTCTCTCTCTTCCTCCTGCTGATGGAGGGGCAGAAGGCTCCTGTTGAAGTCTGAGCTGTTTTCTGATCATCCCAAGAGCAGATGCTGTTGGGGATTTGCTCCAGGAGTAAGGGAAGGAGACTAGGAAGCTGACTCATGCTGAGTCATGCCATTGGTCCTTCCAGCTGGGTATTGTCTCAGCATTGACTGGCAGCCGCTCTCTAGGGATTCAGGTGGGGCATTTGTGCTTTCCAAGGATTAAAGCTGGGCTTTTTGCAGGTGCTCTACTGGTGAGCCACAGGCCCCCCCCCTCCAAAAATACAGACCCCAGTCTTCGTAATTCTGAATGAAGAACTGATTTACATAGGAGCATAGGCATCTGCCGCCATACCTTAAATCAGGGGTTGGCACTTTTTTGTTTCGCCCCCTGTGGCCCCAAAGTTCCCCTTTCATGCTGACTGGATGCAGGAGACAGGGACCCTGCTGCAGAAATAGCAACAGGTCTTCATCCTGCCATGACCCCAGACCACTAACTGTCACGGTCTGGTTCACAGGTGATCTAAGTCCCCGCTGGGGACGTCGGGACCGGGGGCAAGATGGCGGGGTGAGAGCAGGAATGGGAGTCCAGAAGCCAGGAGTCACGAAGTCAGGGGTCCGAGGGTCAGGAAGCCAGGAGTCACGAAGTCAGGGGTCCGAGGGTCAGGAAGCCAGGAGTCACGAAGTCAGGGGTCCGAGGGTCAGGAAGCAAGGAGTCACGAAGTCAGGGGTCCGAGGGTCAGGAAGCAAGGAGTCACGAAGTCAGGGGTCCGAGGGTCAGGAAGCAAGGAGTCATGAAGTCAGGGGTCCGAGGGTCAGGAAGCCAGGAGTCACGAAGCCAGTGGTCTGAGGGTCAGGAAGCAAGGAGTCACGAAGTCAGGGGTCCGAGGGTCAGGAAGCAAGGAGTCACGAAGTCAGGGGTCCGAGGGTCAGGAAGCAAGGAGTCACGAAGTCAGGGGTCCGAGGGTCAGGAAGCCAGGAGTCACGAAGTCAGGGGTCCGAGGGTCAGGAAGCAAGGAGTCACGAAGTCAGGGGTCCGAGGGTCAAGAAGTGAGGAGTCAAGGAGCCAAACGCAGCAAAGCAGGGAACGTATTGCTGTGGCAAAGAGCCAAAGGGAAATGCTGACTTTATATCCCTTCCCGGCTCTTGCCACCAGGTGCTGTGAGTTACCAATCGGCCTCACCTGTGTGGCCACGCCTTGCCTCTTCAGAACAAACTTAGGAAGGCCCCAGTCCTGCAAAGTCCTACTGATCACAGGGCCTGGCTCCTGCACGCACACCTGACACTAACCTTCTGCTCCTGCCTTGAATGAAGTGGCCGCAGTGTGAGGGGGTGACTTCTTGGTTCCCCCCTCCCTTCTGTTGGTTTCCCAGCTTCTTCCTTCACAGCACAATCCCGCCTGTATTTAATACAAATCAGGGTCTGTCATTGTGCATCTACGCTTGATTCACAGTCGCGCTGCATGGTGGGCTTTGTAATCCTACAGCTGTTGGTGGTGTTCTTTGGAAGCCATGGTCCAGGTCTTCAACAAAGGGCTTTTTGTGGGTTCTGTCTGGTGGCGGCAGCACAAATAAAAGTGAACACAACTAAATATAACTCCCATTTTCAATTCTTATATCGCTGAAAACTCAATTCTGGGAGGCAGACAATAGGGGCAAGGGAGCTGCTGCCTTCAGGCCCTTGGAGGCATCTTGTCAACCATGACTGGATCCCCAGCCTTTGTAGAGTTGTCTGTGTGTTTGAGGTTGAATCCTGACAAGGCAGAAGTACTGTTTTTGGGAGACAGGAGGCGGGCAGGTGTGGAGGACTCCCTGGTCCTGAATGGGGTAACTGTGCCCTTGAAGGACCAGGTGCACAGCCTGGGAGTCATTTTGGACGCACAGCTGTCCATGGAGGCGCAGGTCAATTCTGTGTCCAGGGCAGCTGTCTACCAGCTCTATCTGGTACGCAGGCTGAGACCCTATCTGGCTGCAGACTGTCTCGCCAGAGTGGTGCATGCTCTGGTTATCTCCTGCTTGAACTACTGCAAGGCGCTCTATGTGGGGCTACCTTTGAAGGTGACCCGGAAACTATAACTAATCCAGAATGCGGCAGCTAGACTGGTGACTGGGAGCAGCTGCCTAGACCACATAACACCTGTCTTGAAAGACCTACATTGGCTCCCAGTACATTTCCGAGCACAATTCAAAGTGTTGGTGCTGACCTTTAAAGCCCTAAATGGCCTCGGTCCAGTATACCTGAAGGAGCATCTCCACACCCATTGTTCAGCCCGAACACTGAGGTCCAGTGCTGAGGGCCTTCTGGCGGTTCCCTCACTGCGAGAAGCCAAGTTACAGGGAACCAGGCGGAGGGCCTTCTTGGTAGTGGCACCCACCCTATGGAACACCCTCCCATCAGATGTCAAAGAGAAAAACAACTACCAGACTTTTAGAAGACACCTGAAGGCAGCCCTGTTTAGGGAAGCTTTTAATGTTTAACAGACCACTGTATTTTGATACTTTGTTGGAAGCCGCCCAGAGTGGCTGGGGAAGCCCAGTCAGATGGGCAGGGTATAAATAATAAATTATTATTATTATTATTATTATTATTACTATTATTATCCCTCTTCCCTCCCTCCTCGGATGCCCTCTCACGTCTCTGCCTCCCAAAGCAGTTTGTTGCAGCAGCCCTGGCTATAAGTTCCCCAGGCAAATGATGTCTCTGGCGCTGGCCAGGGGGTGCTGATGCCAGGATGCCAGGAGCTGAGACGGCCTCGGAGCAAGCAAGCAGGCAAGTGGGTGAGGAAGTCCAGCCAGCCAATCTGCCAGCCCTTGCTGTTGGGAAATGGACAGACAAGTACTGCACCGGCCTTTCTTGTGCTTGCTGTGTACAAGGCCCACCTGGGAGCTGAGTGCCCGGCGCTGAAGGAGAGCCTTTCTGCCATGCAGGCCTGTTGCTGCCAGATCCTAGCCGCTCCAGCGTCGCTGCAAACAGTTACAGCTTGCCACCAACTGCTCCAACGCACAGCCGCCGGCTCCATACGCCACCAGGACTCGCCAGCTCCCTGCTGAGATGCTTTCAGTCGTTTTGCACTCTGCACATGTTCAGAAACACTGGGCCCATAACCTGTCAGTGTTTGCAAAAAGCAAAAGGAAAGGGTTCTTGTTATGTAGTGTAGTTTCACCCTGGGCCAACAGGGGGATACTGTATATAGTTTTCACTCAGGTCTGTAGATAGTTTTCACTCAGGTCCGCGGCAGTTATTTTAGGCGGGAACTCTGGGCTGTTGTTGGTTACAATGTGACAGCCGGCTGCCTATAAATACAGGCCGGCTGAGCTGTTCACTGTCAGTTCTATTCCAGCTTACCATAATAAAGAGCTACTTGAAGAGATCGCTGTGCCGGCTGCTATGTCAACCCACGACTTAACACTGGCGACGAAGGTGGGATGGATGGACATCAGAGCACAGCCAGATGCGGCCAGCCTCTGAACTGAGCTGAATCACTGAGCTGAATCACAGAGCGAAATCACTGAGCGAAATCACTGGGCAGAACCAGTTCAGAGCTGACTGTTCTGGCTAGAGCACTGTGTTCCATCCATCGCCCTTCACGCCGGCATCGGAATCATGGCTTCACTTGTGCCTCTACCGCCGTTTGCGCCAGCCTCTGAATCATGGGACTCCTACCTCGCTCGGTTCGACTGCTACCTCCAAGCCAACGAACTGACAGCAGTATCACAGGATCGGAAGCGGGGCCTATTCCTCAGCCTCTGTGGGCCTGAGGTGTTTGCGACGGCCCGAGCGTTGGTTGCGCCTGAAGCAGTCCAGGCATCACCATGGGACACGATCCAAGAGAAGCTCCGCAACCACTACGCACCAAAGCCGTCCAAGATTGCTGCCCGCCATGCGTTCTACCACAGGAACCAGGCAGAGGGGGAGTCAATCAACAACTACACCACCGCCCTGCGACAGGCTGCAATGCACTGTGAGTTCCGAGACTTAGACGATGCCCTGATGGATCGAATCGTCTGCGGGGTCCGGGACACCCATCTGCAACGGCGTCTCCTAGCCAAGCCAGACCTCACGCTACAGAAAGCCATTGAGGAGGCTGTGGCCTCAGAAGCTGCTGAACGCTCCGCTCAGGAGATCCGCAAGTCCAGCAGCCTGCGTCTTGCTAGGGAGCCCGTTCCGGTGCATTATGAAGAGGCCAGCAGTGAGGAGGCATCCTCCAGTGAAGACGATGATGTGCACCAGACAAAGCGGGAGCGCAGGAAGTTCCAACAGAAGTCCAAGGGCCAACCGGAATGTGCTGGCTGCGGAGGCAACCATTCCCGTGCCAAGTGTCGATTCAGAGACGCCATCTGTAGGAGGTGTTCCAGAAGGGGCCACATCGCTAAGGTCTGCCGATCGGCTCCGTCTGACACCCCCCCTTCATCGACTCGCAAGTCCAAGTCTTCACTCCAGTCTGCCAAGGAAAGTTGTTTTGCTCTCACCAACTGCCGCTGCCCGTCTGGAACCACGATTGGCCAAACCGACTCGCCTACGCGACGCAAGCTGAACGTCACGGTGCTCATTGAAGGAGCTCCATGTGACATGGAGATCGACACCGGGTCTGCCCTGTCCATCGTGTCATGGAGCACCATCAAAAGACTGGTACCCAGAGTGTCCAAAAGGCAACTCGACTCTCACCGCGTACACCTGAGAGACTACCAGGGAAACGACATTCCCGTGGTAGGCGTTGGCCGGTTCCGGATCGCCTTCAAGGATTTTTCGGGCCTGCTCCGGTTGGTGGTGGTCGAAGGTCAGCGGCCAAGCCTCCTAGGGCTAGACTGGTTTGATGCCCTCGGCCTGGAAGTCACCGGCATCAACTGCATCTCTAACGCAGAGACTGAGGGTCTGGTCAAAGACTTTGCCGAGGTTTTTGACGGCACCTTGGGCCAATATACAGGTACGCCCATCTCCTTTAGCCTGGATCCACAAGTCGCCCCCATCAAGCTAAAGCCACGCCGGGTTCCCTTTGCTCTCAAGGCTAAGGTGGACGAACAACTGGACAAACTGATCGCCCAAGGAGTTTTGGAGCCGGTTGACCACGCAAAGTGGGAAACCCCCATCGTCACGCCTGTCAAGCCAGATGGGTCGGTGAGAATCTGCGCTGACTACAAGTGCACGATCAACAAGGCACTTCAGCAGCACGCTTATCCGGTTCCTGTTGTCCAACACCTGCTGCATTCCCTGGGTGAGGGTAAGGTCTTCGCTAAGCTGGACCTTGCCCAAGCCTATCAACAACTGCCAGTCGATGATGCCACTGCTGAAGCCCAGACGATCGTCACCCACCGGGGGGCATTCCGTTGCCGCCGGTTGCAGTTCGGGGTGAGTGTGGCTCCTGGCATCTTCCAAAGCCTTATGGAGCGTCTCCTGCAAGGGCTTCCGGGCGTGGTACCATATTTTGATGACGTCTTGGTGTCTGCAGACTCACACCAGCAGCTGTTCGAGCGCCTCCGTGCCGTGCTGACCAGGTTCCAGGAGGCCGGGCTCAAGGTAAAAAGGGAGAAGTGCCAGATCGCCGTTCCACAGGTAGAGTTCCTGGGCTATCTTATCGATGCCTCCGGTCTTCATCCAACCACATCCAAGATCCGCGCTATCCAGCAGGCCCCCACTCCAAAGAACAAAACGGAGTTGCAGGCGTTCCTGGGGCTGCTGAACTTTTATAACATGTTCCTGCCCCACAAAGCCACAGTGGCTGAGCCTCTTCACCGACTCCTTAGCACTAAGACGCCTTGGGCCTGGGGTCATCGGGAGACGGCGGCCTTCAACGCGGTCAAGGCTCTCCTTTCTTCGGACAGTGTGCTGGTACAGTACAGTGAATCCAGGCCGCTGGTCCTTGCCTGCGACGCCTCACCTTTTGGCATCGGGGCTGTCCTTAGTCACCGTTTTCCAGATGGAAGAGAAGCACCGCTCGCCTACTTTTCCAGGACACTATCTCCGACGGAACGGAATTACAGCCAGCTCGACAAGGAGGCATTGGCACTTGTGGCTGGAGTGAAGAGGTTTCATGAATACCTCTATGGCAGGACTTTTGACCTCATCACTGACCACAAGCCACTCCTGGGCCTCCTCGCCGGTGATCGTCCAACTCCACCGGTCCTCTCACCACGCATGCTGCGATGGACTGTTTTCCTGGCTGCCTACCACTACCGGCTCATCCACCGCCCGGGGAAATCGATGGGCCATGCCGACGCCCTCAGCCGTTGCCCTCTTCCAGCATTTGTGGAAGACCCGGCTCCAGCTTCATCGCTCCTTCTGATTGAGGATCTTCCGGCAGCGCCTGTGTCGGCTGCCACTGTGGCCTCCGCATCTGCCCAGGATCGCACCATCAGCCGGGTGCTCAACTGGGTGTGGAGAGGGCCCTTTGCATCGGAGTTCCAGCCCTTCGCAACCAGACAACATGAACTCTCAGCTCATCGCGGCTGTCTGCTGTGGGGAGACCGCGTCGTGATTCCCCAGGGACTCCGTCAGCGCGTCCTGGAGGCTCTGCACGTTGGCCACCCGGGAATTGTCAAAATGAAGGCGTTGGCTCGGTGTTACGTCTGGTGGCCTAATATGGACGATGCCATCACTGCCTGGGTGTCCGCCTGTCAAGCGTGCCAGGAGTCGAGGCCTGCACCACCGGCAGCTAAGGGATACACGTGGGAGACGCCAAAGACACCCTGGTCGAGGGTGCACATCGATCTGGCTGGCCCCTTTCACGGCCGGACCTTTATGGTAGTGGTGGATGCCTATTCCAAATGGCTGGAGGTCGCCCTGATGCCCTCCACCACTACCGAAGCTGTCATCCGGGTGCTGCGAGGCCTGTTTGCAACGCATGGGTGTCCTGATGTCCTTGTCTCTGACAACGGACCGCAGTTCACGTCAGGCACGTTTGAGCGGTATCTTTTGGGACTGGGCATCCGCCATGCCCTAACGGCACCCTTTCATCCATCCAGCAACGGGCAAGCGGAAAGAATGGTGCGCTCGACAAAAGAGGCACTGGCGCGCCTGGACCGGGGAGACTGGCATGAGCGGGTCGCCAAATACTTGTTCGCGCAACACATCACCCCTCATGCGGCCACAGGGAGGAGTCCTGCGGAACTGCTTATGGGCCGCCGCCTCAGGTCACCGCTCGACCGGCTACACCCAGACTTTGCCGTGGCTGAACCCCCAGGCTGTGCCAACGCACCACGGTCATTTGTCCCAGGAAACCAGGTCTTTGCCCGGAACTATGTGGGGGACATCCCTTGGGTGCCAGCCACAGTAGTGGGAGTCACTGGACCTCGCTCGTACCAGGTGGCACTCGAAGACGGGCGCTTGTGGCGACGGCACATAGACCAACTTAGGCGCAGGGTTGGGGACTTGGACACTACCGAGGTGCCCCCAACTGCGCTTGCGGCTCCAGAAGAGACACGTACAGATGGCGAGGCCCCACCTACACCTCCCTCGCAAACTGCCAGCGTGGAGCCGAACCAAGCCGTCTCAGAACAGACTCAGACCACTCCACTTGCGGAGGCTCCACTCACAGCAGCGGATCCAGGGGAGTTGGTTCCAACGCCACCTAGGGTCGCACCACAGCCTCAGCGAGAACTGTGTGGCCCTCCGGACTTGGCTACCAGTCCCCGGCGGTCTGGCAGAGTTTCCAAGCGCCCAACTCATTTAAAAGACTATGTTGTTGGACAGGTATCACTGTTGGTCTAAGTATGGGAAATGTAACCGATATGCTTTTGTGCCTAATTGAACCATTACGCGTAGTGCTGTATATAAGGAAACCATTACGATTGTAACTAACGCCTTATCTCGGTGGGGAGGGGTGTTATGTAGTGTAGTTTCACCCTGGGCCAACAGGGGGATACTGTATATAGTTTTCACTCAGGTCTGTAGATAGTTTTCACTCAGGTCCGCGGCAGTTATTTTAGGCGGGAACTCTGGGCTGTTGTTGGTTACAATGTGACAGCCGGCTGCCTATAAATACAGGCCGGCTGAGCTGTTCACTGTCAGTTCTATTCCAGCTTACCATAATAAAGAGCTACTTGAAGAGATCGCTGTGCCGGCTGCTATGTCAACCCACGACTTAACAGTTCTGACCTCCCTTTGTCGCCTCAGCCTGGTCCTCGGTCCCTTGTCGGCGTAAAAGAGCCCACAAGAAAAGTATCCTTGCAGAGTACTTTCTGCTTTTATTCTTGAAAGTCTTTCTGCAAAAGCGACTGACACACAACAACACTACCAGCTTTCACCAACCAAACTAACATTTCTTACTCTATGTATACAACCCGGTATAGGCCGCTGACTCATGCTAACCCAGCTTTTTAAGCTTTAAAGAAACAGTGGCCATTTTAGCCGTGACATAAACTACAGTTCCCAGGATTGAGTGTGTGTGTGTGTTTTTGTGTGTGCTTTAAGTGTGCTTTTTGATTACCTCCCCCTGCCACCGCAGCCACACTTTGTCCTTTTAAACTCCTGACCTTTGCGACAGACCGAGTGACTTTGATATGATTGATGCCGGTAAAATTTTGCAGATAAGTCAGGTTTTAAATCTCCCCATAAGGCTCTTGAAGCAGAATCGTGATCAGTAAATAGCCCTGGATCTCAAATGCTCTGTCAGAGTTATCTCTCAAAAGTCAGCAAATCAAGCCTTGCAGGAAATCCTGCATGAGTCAATTAACATTAGAGCTGAAAAATTTATATTTACATCTCTTCCTTGGGCTTCCCACCCTTCCTGTAACCAGCTGAACAGAAATCTTTAATTTCTCCCACTACACAGATGATGAGATTTAACAAATCGCTATTAAACTGCGTCATGGGAACAACAAACAGCACCCCTTCTCCCAATAATTAGAAAAGAACGTAGTCCGGAGCAGCGTATTTGTGCTCTTTTGCAGAGACAGAACATGATTTATTTATTTTGTTAACTGAAAAATGAAACTCCTGAATTAGACAGAAAAACAGGGGGCACCTGGATTTGAACCAGGGACCTCTTGATCTGCAGTCAAATGCTCTACCACTGAGCTATACCCCCAGCTGCCCAGAAGAATTGCTTGTACTGTTTTTCTGCCTCAGAGTAAACACCCACATTGCTTTTAAAGTACACACAACTGGAAGATACCTGTGTGCGTTAAGGGTGTTTGCCTTTCCTGCTGTGACAAACAACCTTATAAAAATGGCTCTTTGCAAAGAGCAAATAGTAGCTAAGTGCTCACAAGTATTCAGTTCATTTCATTTGCATATCTCACCCTTCATCCTAAGATCTTGGAGAACTGACTACAGTTTAAAGTACCAACAACCCAACAAAACCTATTTGACAGAATATTCATTAATTATTTTTTTTAAGTGTAATCCAGATGAATTAGATGTATACCTGGTAAAAACCCAAGTGCTGAATAAGTATTTCAAGAATGGAAAATATTCCAGCTCACAATTTAATGGGCTTCCAGGGGAAGGAAGTTCTACAAATCATGGAGACACCATGATTGGGGATAGATCTGCATTTAAAGAGATGGAACTGTTGCACCTAATATAGCCCTAAGAATATCATTCTCTAGTCTAAACCAGGGATGCGGAAGTTGTGACTTTCCACGTGTTGCTAGACTCCAACTCCCATCAGCCCAAAGCATGATGGGAGTTGGAGTCAAGCCAGATTGCAGGCAGGGCCAATATTAATCACTGTTAATGATTAGATTAGCATAATGTAACTCAATACACGTTAATCCGCCAAACAGTTTTATGGGAAAGGGGGCTGTGTTCCAAATACTTTGGAATAACAGATTTCAAGACAACGTACAACCTTATGATGCTTCCAGTTTATTGTAAATCTGCATATTCACGAACTTCAAGTACTATTTTCATGTACAAATTATTCATTAAATAAAAACAAAAATTACAGAGTGTGGGAGGGATTAATGACTTGGTCCTTGCATTACTTGGCGACAACTCAGATATTTTTTATTTACAAATGTCCAATAGAAAGAGAAGGGCAAAAACAGTTTTATGTACAGTTTTATTTACATGGAATAAATACAGCTCTGTTTTGTTTTTTTAATCCACACTCCTTGCTTGCCTATTGTTTTTGGCATCTCCAGACAATTTTATCCGACCAGTATTCAAATGAAGCCCTGCAGGGGGGGAAAAAGAGAGAAAATTTTTTTATAGGAGTGTCTATTGTTGAAGCAGATTTTCATGTCACACAGCATTCTTCGACAGGTAGCAAAAGGAGACAGAGCACATTAGCCTCTGGAGTTGGCTGTGGCTCAGATTAAAATAGGTTCTGTGGTTAAGATGTAGGTTAGTGCGCACCCTAGCCAGGTGCATACTACATATTGTCAATCGAACAAAATTAATCATCATCATCATCGAGCACACCTAATGATCTAGTGCAGAGGAAGGGAAGTGGATCTGGCCAGTGGGATTTCCCCCTGCCCCACTGCCCATGGGCCAACTTTGACAGACGGATGGTGCTGGCAGCCTTATCCACCCCCTGACATTAATAATGACACCAGGTGGCCCATTTTCCTTTTAAACCAAATGGTGCGGCGTGGACAAAGGCACACCAGCAACACTTGCCAGGCTCGGGGCTCTGCAGGAACCGCTGATCAGCTGCCGATGCCAGCACTTGCAAAGCCTGGTGCCTTTGCAAGGGCCGAATATCAACTCATCTCATCATCAGCAAGTGCATTTGAAAGGTTTTTGAAAGAGCCAGCAATAATCTGAACAGCAGCGTCACAAAAACCCTGCTTTCTGCGAGGTGCTGCATGTTTTTTCCTGTCCTACCCCTGACATCATATATGACATCAGGTGCAGGGCAGGGCTTGACTCCCCCCCCAAAAAAAAACAAACACCAGTGTGGTAAGACCACGTGGGGAGATCTGGCAGGTCTGGTTAGGGCCATGAGCCTGAGATTTCCAACACATCCTTTTCATGAGAGATCTGCATTGGCTCCCAGTACGTTTCCGAGCACAATTCCAAGTGTTGGTGCTGACCTTAAGCCCTAAACGGCCTCAGTCCTGTATACCTGAAGGAGCGTCTCTACTCCCATCGTCCAGCCCGGACACTGAGGTCCAGCGCTGAGGGCCTTCTGGTGGTTCCCTCGTTGCGAGAAGTGAGATTACAGGGAACCAGACAGAGGGCCTTCTCGGTAGTGGCACCCACCCTGTGGAACACCCTCCCATCAGATGTCAAGGAAATAAGCAGCTATCTTATTTTTAAAAGACATCTGAAGGCAGCCCTGTTTAGGGAAGTTTTTAATATTTAATGCTGTATTGTTTTTAACACTCGATTGGGAGCTGCCCAGAGTGGCTGGGGAAACCCAGCCAGATGGGTGGGGTATAAATAATAAATTATTATTATTATATGATGATTTGTGCTCACAATATTTTCAGGGCTATCCCGCCCTTATGCACCCATCTGGGAGGAGCTCTCGTGCCACATTCTGCAAAGCAATTATTTACTTAAGGGTGGAGGGGAAGCAATTTCACAATATGTTGCTAGCCATCCCACCCCCCTTCCAGTCCACATCAGTGTACTTACTCTCGGTTAGGGGACATCTTTTTGCACACGAGTCCTTCTAGGCAAGGGCACACCTGGTTCACGCTGAATGCAATCCCTCCTTCCGGAACGTAGCACCCTTCATCTAAAAGGAGCCTTTTCTTGCAGACTTTCTCCCCATGTTGGCGGGCACAGCAGGCGTCGGGAGAGCAATCCTTATCGTGGTGGCAGCGGGCACCTCCAAGGGGCAAGGAAGCGAGAGTAATTGAGAACCCAAATGCATCTGAGGATGGCGATACAGACCTCGAAAGCTAGCACATTTTGCAAAGCAAAGATGCCTTGAAATCTTTGAAAATCCGGCATGATACTTTGCAAACCTGAGCCGCCCTTAATCATTAGCATCAAGCACATTTTTTGCAAACCTGAAATGATAGATAGATAGATAGATGATAGATGATAGATGATAGATAGATAGATAGATAGATGATAGATATAGATAGATAGATAGATGATAGATAGATGATAGATAGATAGATAGATAGAGATATCTTTATTGTCATTGTTCCATACAGAACAATGAAATTGAAAAACTACGGTACATAAAACATTCAAAACCCCCTAAAAACTCTGAAACCCCATTTTAAAATACAGTATACTATACTATAAAATACACTATACTATAAAATACACTATACTATAGAGACCCCTTATGCTGCGTTTAGAACCAGAATTGCATTTGCGTAGAAACTGTTTCTCAGGCGTCTTAGACATCTAGCGCACTTTTCTAATCTGTGATGTATTAATCTCCCTTCGAATTAGTTTCAAAATGAAAGTACCTGAAAACATATGCATTTAAAAAAAGGGGATAAATCAATGCCACAGGACTACAACTCCCAGCTTCCCTAACTATTGGCCTTGCTGTCTAGGGTTGATGGGAGTCCAACTTTGGGAGGGGGTGGAACGGACGGACCCACATTAAACCCTCCATTTCCTCCAAAGCCCTCAAGAACAAGGTAAGGATGCAAAAATAATAGTGACAGTCAATGGTAACTCCTAACCCAAAATGTATTCACTCCATGGTTTACCCCTGTGCCTCAATTTCCCTTGCTTTTTTCTGTTGCCTCCCTAGTGTTGGATTTTAAATTGTGAGCTCCTTGGGGCAGAGACCTGTCCTTTCGGACTTTACATAGCAGAGTGCAGATTTCTAGCTCGGTGAATTACTGGGTCTTCATTCAGCCTGCTTGGAAGCCAAGTCCTGCCATCTGAAAGCCCTGCCCCCTCCTAATTCCAGAGAGAACATGATTTACTACATTTACTACATGCCTGTTCCCTGAGCTACTAGAGCTCCAATTAGGCTCCTTACTTTGAAAGGCCTAACCTTTGTTGCCAGATGCAAAAGAAACGTTGCAAAACAGGCCGCCCCCTCCCTGGCTTACCTTCCTGGCCGCCAGGAAGAGTCTCCTGGCATTTGCCAAACATGCAGCTAAGTCCCAGGGCGCAGTGGGCATCCCGTCGGCAGAATTCACCTTCTTGCCTGAAGGGCAGGCAGAGCCCAAAGTGGTGGTCGCAGAAGAATCCACGGGGGCACTTTATTTCGTGGCTGCACACGGCCGCCTGCAGTGCAAATGGAGAAAGATGGGGGTCAGGTGCAGGATTTAGCAGTGTCAATTTATTAAAAGATAAAATATAGGTCTGCGGTCAGCAAACTTTTTCAGCAGGGGTCCGGTCCACTGTCCCTCAGACCTTGTGGGGGGCCAGACTATATTTTTTTTTGGGGGGGGGGGATGAACAAATTCCTATGCCCCACAAATAACCCAGAGATGCATTTTAAATACAGTGGTACCTTGGGTTACAGACGCTTCAGGTTACAGACTCCGCTAACCCAGAAATAGTACCTCAGGTTAAGAACTTTGCTTCAGGATGAGAACAGAAATCGTGCGGCAGCAGCGGGAGGCCCCATTAGCTAAAGTGCTGCTTCAGGTTAAGAACAGACCTCCAGAACGAATTAAGTTCTTAACCCGAGTTACCACTGTAAAAGCACACATTCTACTCATGTAAAAACACCAGGCAGGCCCCACAAATAACCCAGAGATGCATTTTAAATAAAAGGACACATTCTGCTCATGTAAAAACATGCTGATTCCCGGGCCGTCCGTGGGCCGGATTTAGAAGGCGATTGGTGCTGGATCCGGCCCCCGGGCCTTAGTTTGCCTACCCATGCTTTAAAGCTTGGCAGCAGCCTGATAAGAGTCAATGGCAGAAAAGCTGGACAGAACTATCAGTTTGAAGCTTGCTGAAATTTGCACAGAGGTTGGGGTCCTTTGGAGAGAGATTCCAGCTCTTAGGGAGCACCAACTAACACCCACAAAAAATGGCATCCACACTGGACTTTGCAGATGCATGTAGGTAGGGCTGCCATACGTCCTGATTTTCCAGGACATGTCCTGATATTTGCCTCCGAAAATGGCGCCCTGGATTATTTTTCGGAAATCAGGCAAATGTCCTAGAAAACCAGTGACGGGGGTTAAATTGTGCTGAAAATGCCTTTTAAAAAGCTCCAAAACTCAAGTTTTACAAAAAAAAAAAAACCAAAAAACTGTGTCCTGATTTTCATTTTTGGAGACAGGGCAAGCCTACATGTGGAGGTGTAAGATAGATTTGCTTAGCAACATCTGGTCATTTCAGAGAACTAGTCCTCACTCCCCGTTAGGGTGGCTGCTTGTGTTTGCCAAAAAAAAGAGGACAAAACAGGTAACATATTTGCAAAAAAGAAGAAGCATATGCCTATCTATACAGATGCAAATTTAGAAATAATTGCTATAATTCAAACAAAAAAATACAATGCATCTCTTTTTAGTGGGAAAATCTGTGACCAGGTGGCCTGTGCGTCTACAAATCTCTCACTCCAGAGCAACTAAAACCAGCACCCTACTTATGTGGGTTCAACAAGAGGGCTTCTAGGGCTGAAAGTATAGCTTCCAGGTGGACCTGAACTCAGAGCCTTCTTTTTTTAAAAAATTATCAGAGCTAATTTATTGCTCAAGGCAATCTAGTCTTCCTCTTCATTCCTGCACACTCTCTCCCTATGATTCCACCTCTCCTCTTGCACCCCCCTCTCTCTTCTAGAAGAATAAAGTCTGGCACTCTGAACATGCTCAGAAGCACTCTCTGCTTTATTACGACACTGGAAGTGCCTAGGTGAGGGCTGGAGCTGGAAACAGATTTGTGGGAGTCAAGTCGCTGCCAGATTAATGGTGTGGCCCTGCAAATGCTGTTGGATCCCATCAGATCCCATCAGCCCCACCCCAAAGTGGCTAGATTGTCGGGGGGGGGGGGGAGGAATTGGAGGCCAGCGACACCCAGAGAGCCACAGGTTCCCTATCCCAGGACTAATAGGACAGATTCCGCACTCCACTCACTTGCCCTCCCTCCTCATTGCTAGAAGCTAGACAGCCCACATGATGAAAAGGCAAAGATGACCTATTTTTAAAAGGTTGGGGGAAGATGCTTACCGCCAGCTCCTGGCCGGGTGATGACCCGGGGTCCCTGCGAGGTGGCACCCCATTGGCAGCGTGTGGCAGAGAGTGCATCCATGCCCAGATGGAGCCTTGCACCGCAGACAAACGGCAGAGGAGGAAGACAAGAAGGCAAAGCTGGCTCCTCATCACGACCACGATGGATGGATGACCGATGGCTCTGGCTGAAGGGCAGTTGGCAAGGGAGATTGGTCCAGGGAGGATGCCTGGGAAAGTTTATATAGCCAGGCCTATCTCGGCTCCTGCTGCTTAAGCTGTTTGCCAATCTAATGGGGAGGAGGAGGCAATCAGGTTTTAGGGGCTTAGCCTAATGATTACGAGCACCTGACCGCCCACCCCCCCAGGAGAGCAAACGAATAACCCCAGAAGTCTGGCTCCATGGTGGCTCTCCTGTCTCCATTTTTGTAGACAACATTAATTTGGGGGGGGGGTCACTGTTATGAAACCATGAATAGAGAGCATCCGTATAATTTGGGGAAGCTTGTAATGTTTGGTGCATTACGGTATTTTAATATTTTGTTGGAAGCCGCCCAGAGTGGCTGGGGAAGCCCAGCCAAGATGGGTGGGGTATAAATAATAAATTGTTGTTGTTGTTGTTATTTACCCTTTTATAGGACAATACTAATGCTTGCTCATTAGTTTATTCTTTTTTTAAAAAAGGTGTATGATGCCTCTTACTTGAGTCCCACTTCGCAGTCAAAACTGATTCACAAAGGGGCTTCCCAGTTAAAATCCAGTTGATAGTTAGACAGCACCCAGGGCAGATTACAGACAGGATACTACTGCTGTTGTCAAAGCCCTGCTTCTGAGCTTCCCAGCAGCACCCAAGTGCTATACAGTGACTGATCTTTGGTGTGATTCCCGCCCCCAACAATTCTGACATGTTCTTAACATGTGTGTGCATGTGTTTGGAGCGTTGGTACCCACCAGCCAATGTAGGCCGCTCAGTTTAAATGGATTTGGCACCGTTGGGCAACATGCATGCTTGCTTGCCTCCCACCCCAGATGAAAAGTGTTGGGAAAATAGCACTGGAAACTGTAGGATAACAGCAATGTTGGTTAGATGCCGGCATATGCGGTAACCCTCACGCAAACTGAATTAATGCTCAGCAAAGAGCAATGGTGCATAACCTCCAGGCAGATAAGTTGGGATGGATGCTCAGCTGGAATGCTAGAGGCTGAATATCATACTGGGCTGTAGTCAGGTAATTTTTGGTGGGCAGAGAACAGTCAAGTCAATAATAATAATAATAATAATAATAATAATAATAATAATAATAATAATACACCGTCCATCTGGCTGGGTTTCCCCAGCCACCCAACAGAATATTAAAAACACGATAAATCATCAAAAATTAAAAACTTCCCTAAACAGGGCTGCATTCAGATGTCTATTTCAGTTGTTCAGTTGTTTATCTCCTTGACATCTGGTGGAAGGGTGTTCCAGAGGGTGGGCGCCACTACCGAGAAGGCCCTCTGCCTGGTTCCCTGCAACCTCACTTCTTGCAGTGAGGGAACTACCAGAAGGCTGGACCTCAGTGTCTAGGCTGAACGATGGATGTGGAGACGCTCCTTCAGGTATACTGGACCGAGGCCATTTAGGGCTTTCGTGGTCATCACCAACACTTGGAATTGTGCTCGGAAACGTACTGGGAGCCAATGTAGGTCTTTCAGGACCGGTGTTATGTGGTCTCAGCGGCCACTCCCAGTCACCAGTCTAGCTGCTGCATTCTGGATTAGCTGTAGTTTCCAGGTCACCTTCAAAGGTAGCCCCACGTAGAGCGCATTGCAGTAGTCCAATGTCAAGTGTTTAACAGACGTAAGTGCCTAAGAAGTCCATGTAAATTAGTCCTTTATCTCCGGTCGCCCCCCACCCCCCATTTTCTATGCTAGCTGCAAAGAGAATAGAGCTTCTTTCTCCTTTACCACAGAAGCCAAGGCAGTCTTACAGAGGCACGATGAAATACCCTTTTTTATCACTTGATAAAAAAAAATGGTTGGCTGGTTAGCTGGTTGGTCTTAGCTAGGCTGCCAAGAGGTTCAACCCTAGCTTACATTTTCCATTCTTGTTAGTTAAATACAGCCCACTGTACGTAATGCATATTCTTCATCACTAAACTTTGAATCCCCAACCCGCAAAAAGCGGAATACATCCCAGGACGATGTTCGATCCCTAACACCAACAATTAAAAAGGATTCCCGGTTTCAGGATTCAAGGAGGCCGACCCTCAACCATACCTTCTGGAAATAAACTTCTGGTCAGAGCAAATAAGGACAGGCGAGATGGTTCATAGTTTTTCTTTATGTAGAGCAGTGTAAAGTACATCTGGCCATGGCATAGCCTTTGGGGGAGGGGGGGCAGGAAGGGTATTTTCCTCACTTGCAAAGCTGTGTACATCTCAGGAACCCTCCTGCTGAATTAGGTGATATCTTGAGAGGTGGCCAAACAAATGGACCAATCATTATATTGATTACCTTTTGGCTGACCAGATTCCTGAGATCACTGCCAAGGTAGCTGGTTTTTGTGTGCGGCAGCAATACCTTGTCATTGCAGGATCTTGTCTTAATTTTAGAATTATTAACACCTGACCTTGCTTTTCCGTTTTCTTAAAGCCATTTTAATAAAATTGTATTTCTCGTTGCCTTTTAATATCTTCCATTGTTTTTAATCACCACATGTAATAGTTTGCGTGATGTATTTCACTGTGTTTTGTTTTGTTTTCTTCTTATTTTCTCTACTGGTCATCGGTCGAAATGTATATGAAAACAGCGTTTCCTTGTGCTCTGGCTTCCATCACAGTATCCCATTGCCATCCCAGAAGTGGTTTAGTCATGCTGGCCACACGACCCGGAAAGCTGTCTGTGGACAAATGCTGGCTCCCTCGGCCTGAAAGCAAGATGAGCGCCGCAACCCCAGAGTCGAAGTAAGCCAAACTTACTATTTATGTCAGGAAACGCAAGGCCCAAGCGGTTTAGCCAATGTCCCACATGAACTGACGCACCATACTTTTAAAACATTCTTACTCCTTTTCAACAGTCATGGAGAATCCCGGGAACTGAACTTTGATAAGGGAGCTGGAAATGGTAGCTCTGTGAAGTCAGCACCCTCAGAAAATTACAGTTCCTACGATTCACTGGGGGAAGCCATGGCTGTTAAAGTGGCATAAGAGTGCTTTATATCTATGCTATGGATGCGCCAGACAGAATGCCCCAGAATCCTTTGCAGCACACAGGGGACGTGAGGCAGACACTTGAGATGGCAAGCACCCAGCAAGTGCAAGAAGTCTGGAAATGTTTTTAAATGTTGCACAGGCCCTCCTTGTGTGGACAGGCACCCATCCTTTCAGGAAACGAATTGTGTAACACAGAAGGAGACACTTTTAAGCTGCGCTACTCAGCGCTGTGGGTTAAACCACTGAGCCTAGGGCTTGCCGATCGGAAGGTCGGTGGTTTGAATCCCCATGATGGGGTGAGCTCCTGTTGTTCAGTCCCTGCTCCTGCCAACCTAGCAGTTCGAAAGCACGTCAAAGTGCAAGTAAATAAATAGGTACCGCTCCGGTGGGAAGGTAAACGTCGTTTCCGTGTGTTGCTCTGGTTCACCAGAAGTGGCTTAGTCATGCTGGCCACATGACCTGGAAGCTGAACGCCGGCTTCCTCGGCCAATAAAGCGAGATGAGCGCCGCAACCTCAGAGTCATCCGCAAATGGACCTAATGGTCAGTGGTCCCTTTACCTTTACTCATCATAAATATTATCTGCTAGGGGCCCTTCAGCAATTGTTCTAGAGTTCAAGGGTTTTCCCCCCAGGATACCCAAGACAAGTATGTATGCAAGCTGTCAAGTTGCAAAGAAGACTTCATCGGTCAAAACGCATCCCTCATTGCCTGCTTTTACCATACTAGTGTTATCAACCAAGTCGTCCCCTTATTGCCTTATCCTACTGATTCCTTCTGTGATCTTCATATGCTGCCATCTTGCTGCAGTCAATGACATGTTGCCATCTGTAATGCCTTATTTTGTATATAATTTTTACTAAGTTTTCTGTTTTACAATTTAAAATACTCATTTTACATCCTTACGAAATCAATGACTTCCCTTCTCCTCTTTCCATGGTTCATTTCACATATCATAAATCCCTGCATATTTTACAAAAACTATACCATTCAGTATTCCATTACTGCATCCATCAAAACTTGTTTACACTGTTGAATTGATCTTAATGCTGCCGGCGTTTTCAGCTGAACACAGATTATTTCCCATATATTCAATAAACGTTTTCCAATCTGCTTTAAACGTATGTTCTTCTTGTTATTCTATATGTTAAGTCTGCAAGTTGTCCATATTCTGTCAACTTAAGTTGCCATTCTTCTTGGTTGGGACTTTGCTGGTTTTCCATTTTTGGACTAACAAAACACGGGCCGCAGTAGTGGCATACATAAATAACCTTTTTTGAATTTCAGTCTGAATTATCCCCAACAGAAAGGACTCTGTTGTTTTTTTTTGGGGGGGGGGGAGTATTTTTAACATTTATTTCAATTCATTATGGACCATTTCCCGATAATCTTTTACCCTTTAACAAATCCACCACATATCAAATAACGTTCCCTCCACCTCTTTGCATCTCCAGGACTTATAAGTGCTGTAATGCCTTTTTGTTAATTCAGCTATGTGGTGCTTATTATGCCAGGTATCTGTCAGTAGCTGTTTTTATGGGGTATGTGCATGTTGATGTTGTTGTTGTGTGTATGTTTATCTAAAATGATCTCCCCACACATCTCATCACCACCCTCAGCTCATCTCCTCCCAGTGATGGTTTTAGCACTTTTCTTAATGGGGTTGCAAATGACATGTTTACTTTCCTGCTATCTTTATCACCTTCTTCCCTGGACAGATTGACCCAGCAGGGAAGGGAATTAGAAGTTATTTGGATAAACATCAGCTTCCAGAGGCTTTGGGGTTACTCCTGAGTGGATTCCTCAGTCACCTCTTGCTTGCTTCCACCAAGTTTTTTGAGAAACTAAAAGCAGGATCAGGCCAGGATCAGGCCAGAGGTCCATTCTAACCAGCATCCAATGGCCAACCAAATACAGTGGTACCTCAGGTTAAGTGCTTAATTTGTTCTGGAGGTCCATTCTTAACCTGAAACTGTTCTTAACCTGAAGCACCACTTTAGCTAATGGGGCCTCGAGCTCCCGCCACGCCGCCAGAACACGATTTCTGTTCTCACCCTGAAGCAAAGTTCTTAACCTGAAGCACTATTTCTGGGTTAGCGGAGTCTGTAACCTGAAGCGTATGTAACCTGAAGCGTATGTAACCTGAGGTACCACTGTACTTGTGGGAAGTCTATAAGCAAGACATGAGTGCAAAAGCACTTTTCCACACGTGTAATTCTGAGCAACCGATACTCAACGTTAATCAGTGTGCAGGCATGCACTCAAATTCTCAGACACATTAACCAACAGAAAGCCAGAGAAAATCCCAGGATGTACACACCAAGTTACAAAAGCAAATTTACCATATTTATTTCTTTGCTCAGTGAAAGCAGAGCTTCTGTAAACAGCTTGTTCAGCTTTGGGGGAGGCAGTTTTGGTGTTAAGCCCCATGTTTTCCTCAGCGGAAAAATCAACCGGCGTTAGACCTGCAGACTCTGCCAATTAATGAGGTGCAATTAATTTAGATGAGCTTTTGCAAGCGCGCACCTCAACAAAAAAAGAGGAGTTTGTTATTGCAGTAAGTTTGGGTTCAATACCTCGAGGAATGGCTTAACGTATTGCCTTTATTAAAAAGCAGTTACAACAACTAGTTTTGTGCACTAGACAGCTCAGTTGGTACAGCATGAGACTCTTAATCTTCGGGTTGTGGGTTCAAGCCCCACAATGGGCAAAATGATTCCTGCATTGCAGGGGGTTGGTCTAGATGACACTCATGTTCCCTTCCAATGCTATGATTTAGCTGGCCGGGCTGCACTTCCTCACTCTACTCTCCAAGAATCATCTGTGTGTGTGTGTGTGTGTAATATTTATTAAGTTTTCTCTTTTACAATTTAAAATATTCATTGAACAACCTTAAAATGTCAGTGACTTCCCTTCTTCTCTTTCCATGGTTCAATTTGCATATCATAAATCCCTGCATATTTTACATAAACTAAACCATTCAGTATTCCACTAATACAGTGGTACCTCGGGTTAAGTACTTAATTCGTTCCGGAGGTCCGTTCTTAACCTGAAACTGTTCTTAACCTGAAGACCACTTTAGCTAATGGGGCCTCCCGCTGCCGCCGCGCCGCCGGAGCACAATTTCTGTTCTCATCCTGAAGCAAAGTTCTTAACCTGAGGTACTATTTCTGGGTTAGCGGAGTCTGTAACATGAAGCGTATGTAACCTGAGGTACCACTGTATATTCATCAAAACTTGTTTACATTGTTGAATTTATCTTAATGCTGCCAACGTTCTCAAGTGTACACAATTCCCTTCCCATATATTCAGTAAACATTTTCCAGTCTTCTTTAAACGTATGTTCTTCTTGTTCTCTTATTCTATATGTTAGGTCCGCAAGCTGCACAAAATTCCATG
Organism: Podarcis muralis; assembly: GCF_964188315.1. Lineage (NCBI taxonomy): Eukaryota > Metazoa > Chordata > Lepidosauria > Squamata > Lacertidae > Podarcis > Podarcis muralis. Next base: position 36,722,914 of record NC_135667.1, on the reverse strand, counting down.
AGTTGCCATTCTTCTTTAGTTGGGACCTCGCTCATTTTCCATTTTGGGGCTAACAAAACACGGGCTGCAGTGGTGGCATACATAAATAGCCTTTTTTTTACATCTAGGAATTTCTATCTGAACTTTCCCCAACAAAAAGGGTTTGGGGGAGTTGTTGTTTTTTGGAAAAGTACATCTAAACATTTTTTTCAATTCATTATAAATTATTTCCCAATACTCTTACCCTTTTACAAGTCCACCACATATGAGTCCACTTCTAACTAATAGCTTCTGCTGCCTTATTTATTTCACCATACAAATGGAAGCGACTCTCTGATGAGATTGGTTTTTAAACTTTCTATTTTTACATGCATTATATTGTAACAGCTTCAAAAAAAAATCCTTCTTGTCAGCCAGAGGACTTTGACCATGGATGGTACTTAACATATGTACTTTTTCTTGTATTATAATTTATAGAATGGTGCAATCAGGCTTCAATGAGTACAGTCAGGGTGACTGTAGTGTTTCTTGATCATGTAATTAAAAAACAAGAAACAAAATAACTCCTGTCTGGAAACCTACTTGCCCACTGTGGACGGAGGTATGGATCCAGAATCGGCCTCCACAGTGACTTAAGGACACACCATATTCATGTAAAATAATCTTAATCAGCTATGAGTGATCACCAAAGAATAGGCTTCAAATAATCCATAATAATACAACAATAATACAACATTACACCATAAGAATTAACTCTCAAAATATCAGCAAATTATAATTTGGACAGAAATTGATCCTCCCTCAACCATTACAATAACTCCACCAAGAAAAAGCTCCAAACTGGGAAAGAAAGGAGCCCTGCAACTTTAAGAGCCGCCCCTTCCTTCTCTTTTCCGTTTTGAAGTTTCCCCATTCTTTCTTCCTTTCTTTTCAAGCCCCGACTCCTGGGATTCGTCACTGGCAGCAGGGAGGGAGGCGCAGACTCGCTGTGACCAATGACAAGCCACCTATTTAGCATATGAGCCATAAGGGGTTCAAAACCTCGTTTTTGAAGGGTACATAAATAAATCCCGGCTTAAAAGGTTGCATTTTTAAATTAAAAAACCAAGGATTCGCGTTTTACTGCCCCAAATGAGACAGAACACACGCTGGGATTTTGCTCACTGTTACCTGCAAGTGCATCGCGCTGTTTGTGGGCTGACGTCGCGGGCAACTATTTTCTAGTGATTTCAGCTCTTTTTGTATTTGTCTAGCAGGTTTTCTGCAGTAGCAGAAAGCCGTCCCAGAATTGTGCAATGATAGATATTTGAAAATAGATACGATCGCCATACAGCTGTGCGTATAAAACTTGGGAGAAACCATTGATTAGATTCCCTATTCTGATTTAATTTTTCTCCCATGCATGGATGCTTTTCCGGCTGTGTTAAAACACATGGAAGCAATATTAACATAGATTTTGCATTTAAGGCATATTATTTAGAGCCGATGGCTTCTGATTCCTTGCTTTTTCCTCTGATATCTGCATATAATCTAGATATATTTTACATTATTTTTTACCCCTGTAAAGTACATTTTGAGAAACGCTATTCATTCTGAAAATAAAAACCCATTGCGGATTGATTTTGCGTCCCATTTGAAAACCCACTTGCAGGCGGTATATCTTTAAAATGCTTATTTTATTTTATTTAAAAGCTACATTTTACACATTTTCCTAGAATTGGAAGGGAACCCTTGAGTCATTTAGTCCAGCCCCCACTTAAAAAAAAAAGTCAAAAGGAAAGAAAACTCAAGATGCTTTGCACTAATACCAGCAGAGGTTGTCTTGCTTTGCTTTTGGAATATAGAAAACTGGCTGGCCTGAACCCGTTTTTCTTGCACTCTTTAACCAGCCCAGTCCTGAAGTCCCATCATCTGTTGCTGCCTGCAGCTTATTGGTTAAGAAGTTCTTCCTTCTCCAATTACATTATTCCGTCCGGAAGATCCCGCCTCCGCCCAGGGAATTGCGGCGTCGCAGCCACAAATGACGGTTAGTTAACCGTGCAAACCAGCAGAGGGGGTATAGCTCAGTGGTAGAGCATTTGACTGCAGATCAAGAGGTCCCTGGTTCAAATCCGGGTGCCCCCTCAACTAGCTTTTTTGTTTTTTAAACACCATAATCATACTTAAAAGGCATAACTGGTTTTAATTAGATCTTCTGCAAAATTAATTAAAAAGGGAACGATGCTTTTTCTTTTAGCAAACAATATGGCAAGTAAATGCGCCTGGCTTTAAAAGCAAAGACTTTCGCAAACCCTACCACAGTTTTAACATTTGTCTCGTGTGGATGACAAGAAGATATGCTACGCACTGGCTACCCTTCACTTTTTATAAAATGTATAAAATGGTAATTCCAGATCGTAGTCATGTGACTTTTTTTTACATCCTGGGGGTGCATTGCTCTTAAACTCTTTTTTGTGAGCATGCTTAAAGTGTGTGCGTTTTGTGTTCAAAATAATAATAATAATGCACGAATAATCAGAGAGAGGGCTGTTTAATTTCAAAGCGGAGATTGAATGGAGCGATTCGGATGTCAAGTCAAAGGCTGCAAGATATTGCGTTGCTTTAAAGTTGCAATTCTCGCGGCCGCCCAGAGGAGGCGCTAGTTCGCCTTCAGACGGGAGTGGGAGAGATTTGGAGCAAAGAAACAGGCAGGAATACATCATCATCATCATCATCTCTATAAGCGGACCATAAGTAGAAAACTGCACTTTATGAGAGGGATCCTGTAGTTGCATCTGCAAAGATTTTAAAAACTCAGGGCCAAACTACTACAAAGGCGTCAGTGCAATGCATGCTTTTTTGTGATTAGCTAAATGGCAGTGGCGCTTTCATAAGCCATAGTTCCAAAATTCTCCCACCACCATCCAAGTTGCTATTTGCCCTAGGAGGAGTAGAAATCAGCTTTATTAGATAAAACTGAGGGCCCCTCTTGACTGACATTTTATAGCTGGTGTATTCTGCCACAACTTCTTGATATCATTAATAGTGCATTTGGGGGGGGGGGTTCTGCTTTTTTGGGGGGGTTGTTACTTTTCCCACTTTATTTCAAATTTTCTGCTGGATTGTTATTTTAAATCCATAATAAAGTCTTGATTTTTTAAAAAACAACTTGTCCAGGGCTTTTGTTTTTCAATTAAATAGCCCTGGCAAAATGTGCCTTCTGACATCCTGAATGGAACAGAGTTTTCACAATATTATTTTCATAGCAAGATTTATATTTACAGCTTGATTGTAATAAAAACTCAAAGCAGTTTATTTTCCCTGGCATCCTAACCAACCTCTAACCAGATTCCTTTCGGATCTCCATCACTCACTTTCTGCAGGACTACAGAGATGCAGGAAAGGGAACTCAGGATATCACCCTGACGAGAAGACAGAGAGTTAGGTGAAGAGCAGAGGAGATGAACTGAGGTGGAACTAAGAACCAGAGATTATAGTTATAGGGAACAGGTTGATTAGCTCTATGCCACAAATGGGAATAATATATATTAATTTCCCATCATCTGGCAACAGATCTATAAGAGGCTGGGCAATCCAACATCTGTTGCATACCTACTGCGCATTTAAAGCAAATGACTTCCCCTAAAGAATGCCGGGATCCATAGTTTACCCTAACAGAGCTACAATTCGCAGCGCCCTTAACAAGCGAAAGTTCCCAGGGTTCTTTGGGCGAAGTCACTTGCTTTAAATGTATAATGTACAGGCATAGAGTGTTATAACCCTTGTCAAGAGAGCAGGTGTGACGATGGGCTTATCACAATTGCACAGTTATGTCTAATGTCTTCATATTTAATTTCTTAACAGGTTGTGCTTTTAGAAGATTAGCCCTGGGACCTTGACTGTGGAATGAATGAACGAATGTGTGTGTGTGTTGACTTTGGAAGTCAAAAGACTGAAGACCTAGAAAGCGAGGAAAAACACTCGCAGGAAGATCTTGCAAATAAAAATGGAGAATGTGGGAAATGTAGCAACTAGGAGTCAGCTAACAAAACTCTGCCCTTCAGCTATGGAGGGGAACAAGGAGTGGCAGGAGAAAAAACAGACCGTCCAAGGCATAGAGACAAAAGGACCAAGCGGTCAGGATGCCGAGCTGAACATCATTAAGCGTCAATCTCAGGAACCATCTAGCTAAATGAACGCCAGTGTCTGACGTCGTCGGTGAGTATTTGAGGTTATTTCTGCTGGCTGTTTTAAGTCCAGGCTCTTGGAGGAAACTGGCCAGAAGGCTTAGTCTGGGGATGGAGAGATTAGCTTGGCTATACCATATTCTCCAGCATATTCGCATCTTCACTTTGGATAGATGAGCTTTGAATGATTTCCTCTTAGGTGAAGGACTTGACGCAGCCAAACTGCAACTTTCTTCTGCTCTTGATGTTCTGAGGAGGAGCCATGGAGGAGTCGGTCCACATCTGGAGCTTCACGGCAGCTGTGCTTTGCATTTCCCTTCTGAATTTGGTCTGCGCTTTGGTAAGTCCCTTCCAGCTTGTCTTGCTTGATCACAGCTCATACTTTTTTTAAGGGAAGTCACAAAATGGTAGAGGGCTTGCCTTGCAGGCAGGCAGGTGCCTCGTTTAATCCATGGCATCCCTAGGTAGGGCTGGAGGAGATTCCCTGTCTGTAACCCTGCCCGTCAGTGTTGACACCATGGAGCTACATGGACGCCATGATCTGACACAGAGCCCTTCCAGGTGGGTGTTTTATTGCATTAGTATCATTGGTGCATCCGTGGTGGATTTATTCCGCTTTAGTTTGTTTTGCGGCGCTTTCCCTATGCTACCACATGATCACATGAAGGTCTCTGTGTGTGGTTTGGGAGCTGCACGGTCAGGGAAAAAACAATGCTGTCCAGGGTTGTAAAGACTGCAGAGAGAATAATTGGGTGCACTCTTCCCACCTTGGATCAAATCTATGCTTCCAAGTGCCATAAGAAGGCTGCAGAGATAGCGCAGGATAGTGCACACCCCGAAAATGATCTCTTTCAGCTTCTGCCTTCTGGAAGAAGGTTGTTGTTGTTGTTTAGTCATTTAGTCGTGACCGACTCTTTGTGACCCCATGGACCAGAGCACGCCAGGCACTCCTGTCTTCCACTGCCTCCCGCAGTTTGGTCAAACTCATGCTGGTAGCTTCGAGAACACCGTCCAACCATCTTGTCCTCTGTCGTCCCCTTCTCCTTGTGCCCTCCATCTTCCCCAACATCAGGGTCTTTTCCAGGGAGTCTTCTCTTCTCATGAGGTGGCCAAAGTATTGGAGTCTCAGCTTCAGGATCTGTCCTTCCAGTGAGCACTCAGGGCTGATTTCCTTAAGAATGGAGAGGTTTGATCTTCTTGCAGTCCATGGGACTCTCAAGAGTCTCCTCCAGCACCATAATTCAAAAGCATCCATTCTTCAGCTATCAGCCTTCTTTATGGTCCAGCTCTCACTTCCATACATCACTACTGGGAAAATCATAGCTTTAACAATACGGACCTTTGTTGGCAAGGTGATGTCTCTGGAATAAGGTACAGGGTTATAAAGACTAGGACTCAGTGGCGTAGCGTGGGGGGTGCAGGGGGGGCCACCCGCACCGGGCGCAACATCTGGGGTTAGGGCAAATCCACAGGTTAGGGGGCGCAAATCCACGGGTTAGGGGGCGCAAATTACTTGCCTTGCCCCGGGTGCTGACAACCCACGCTACGCCACTGCTAGGACTAGCCACCTGAGAAACAGTTTCTATCCAAATGCGATTTTGGTTTTAAACGCAGTGTAAGGAGTCTCTATGGGAGTATATTGTATTTAAAAATGGGGTATCAGAGTTTTTAGGGGGCTAACCAGGTTGGGATAGCTGGGATAGCAGGCTTATGTCTTACGTAGATTTTTTCAATTTTGTTGTTTTGTATGGGACAATGACAATAAAGATTATTGTATCGTATCACTGCCCGGAGGGGATATAGCACAACGAAAGTAGGACAACAACAAAACAGAACAGTTGCAGTGTGAAAAGTTAAAAGATTTCAGTAGGAAACGACAAGGTAGGCACTGAAGCAGTGTGACCACCCCAAAACTTTTGAAGGTGCCAACAGCATTGAAAGAGGGACCACCCTGGAGGCATAATCACAAATACTGTATACGATGAATGCACGACAAAAAAGAACATCTGAAGGGGGAGAGCTTCCTGTGTTCCTCCTCTCATGGCCTTATGGCAAACATTTGGCCCAATGGCTAGGAACTTTTGCTGCAACCCTCCCCTCCCAGGAACTGAAATGTGGCGATTTCTGTTCCATCAGACAGTAAGAGTTAGTCAACGAGGTCTTTTGGTGTGGCAAAGTGGTGTCACATTAAGACTCTAAGACTCTAAGATTAAGGTTCTAATCATTGCTCAATCCTGCTCTCTCTCTGAAATCAGAACGACTTAAAATATATATGCGAGAAAGGAAGTTGGAGGGGAACAGAGATGCAGTGAGGCTGTGCGCTCACCATTCATTAAAGCACATGCTCCGAGAATCTTGGGAACCGTAGTTTACCATTAGCAGAGCTATAATTCCCAGAACCTTTAACAAACTACACTTCCCAATATTCTTTTTTTGGGGGTGTGTGTGGAATGTGCTTTAAATGCATTGTGTGTATTCAGGCTCCGTTAGGGTCCAGATTTAGTAATCTTTATATGATGATGTATATTACTTCTAACCAGTGCTTTCCCCACTGGAGGGACGCGGGAGTACGCATACCCCTAAAAATTTTGTGAATGTTTGTACTTTTGTTCATTTACTGTATTTATTTTCCCCAATTTGGACTATAAAATGGTGGTTTTCTTGAGTCAAAATGAGAGTACCCCTAAATATTTTTTTATATACAGTGGTACCTCGGGTTGAGAACTTAATTCATTCCAGAGGTCCATTCTTAACCTGAAACTGTTCTTAACCTGAGGTACCATTTTAGCTAACGGGGCCTCCCGCGGCTGCCGCCACACAATTTCTGTTCTCATCCTGAAGCAAAGTTCTTAACCCGAGGTACTATTTCTGGATTAGTGGAGTCTGTAACCTGAAGCGTCTGTAACCCGAGGTACCACTGTATATAAGGGGGGGGGGGAGCACTGGTTCTGTTAATTTAATTTAATGGCCTTTAGATGATGGTGTATGTTACTTCTAAATGTTGTAAGCCATCCCTGTTGCATTTGGGGAGGTGGGCTCCTGCCTGTTCTGCCCCAAACTTCCACCCTGATGGCAACAGAGCGGGAAAGGTATCACCTGCAGGCTATGCTGGCAGACTTGAACACAAAGCAAACTATGTTTGGTTACATCAGTTCCCAAACGATTCCATGTTTCTCCTCTGCAGAGCTGTTGCTTGCTAACTTTAGCACGGTGCTGTCAAAAGCTGAACGAGACAAAAAACGTCTTGTTCTTGGCTGGGTTAGGCTGCGGTGTGTGGCACTGCAGCCCAAATCAGAGAAGACGAATGACGGCTTGTTAACAGGGTGACAGGTGTAACAGGATGGTGAAGGAATCCTCAAGGTCGGCACAAAAAAATATTTCAGAGGCTCAAAGGGGATCTCTCTTTCAACATTATGAAGCAATGCAGAACTCTTTCATATGCTTTCTTCCAGCCCAGCTTTTCCAGGCAGCACAATTATACCTCTCTGCAACTGTTTGTTGTTGTTGTTTAGTCGTTTAGTCGTGTCCGACTCTTCGTGACCCCATGGACCAGAGCACGCCAGGCACTCCTGTCTTCCACTGCCTCCCGCAGTTTGGTCAAACTCATGCTGGTAGCTTCAAGAACACTGTCCAACCATCTCGTCCTCTGTCGTCCCCTTCTCCTTGTGCCCTCCATCTTTCCCAACATCAGGGTCTTTTCCAGGGAGTCTTCTCTTCTCATGAGGTGGCCAAAGTATTGGAGCCTCAGCTTCAGGATCTGTCCTTCCAGTGAGCATTCAGGGCTGATTTCCTTCAGAATGGAGAGGTTTGATCTTCTTGCATGGGACTCTCAAGAGTCTCCTCCAGCACCTGTTAGTTTTAACAATTCTGCGATGCTGCATCACAAACTCTCACAGCCATTTCAACGCCCGCTCCCCAAATAACAAAACCAAACTCTTAAGATTACAAATTCCCCAAAATACCATATGTGTACCTGCCACACCTCCAGTTGAAGCCGGACGAAAAGTTGACAGCCTTCTCGAAATGGGCTCTAGCTCAGACTTTGCAGAGCCTCAAAAGGGAATGAACACCTGGACTGCACATCTACCTTTGCTGCAAGTCAGCCTTCCTCAGCTTGGGGCCCAGCTGTGCTGACTGGGGCTGATGAGTGTTGTGGTTAAAACATCTGGATTGGTGGGGGGAAAGGTTCAAGAAAGTTGCTTAATTCTGTGGATGGGAGGATGCTCTCAGTCATTCTGGCGGAGCTGAGAAATGATGGGAAATTTGTGGACCAGTGCTGATATAGGTCCACAAAAACAATGATTTTGCCATCTGATGATATGGTCTTGCAAGATGGACACGAGACTTGAAGACGACAGCGAGGACACCCCAGACACACAGTGAACTCTTAAAAGACCTGTTAGGATGAAAAGACAATTGTCAGTCAACAAGTTGTAGGCAACTTTCCACTGCTGTGACTCTCTTTTCTTTTTTTAATTGTTAATATTTAACTTGCTTTTTTGTAAATACCTTAAATAAAATGCCACTTTTTTGAGAAAAAAAGAAAAAAGATTTAATATAAATGAGAGCTCAAAGAGGAAGGTGTGACTTTAAAGAAGGCAGCTGTTTTATTCCCACCTTTCCATCACGCTTGTGTTTTTTGTCCCAGTGCGACATTTTGATCAATTACAAGATGTTGAAAAGGCCCGGCCTCTTATTTTATGACACAGATTTTGATCAGTTCAGATGCGGAAAGCCCAGCATATATTCATTTATGGGGTTTTTTTAATCGTTTTCTGATTCTAAAGGTTTGGCTGTGCTGCCTTGATTCCATCTCCACTTTAACACCTGGGGCTATAGCAGGACGTTGTTGTTGTTGCTGCTGCCTCTCCCTGTGTTTGTAGCAGCTCTGGAAATTTAATTCTTGATAAGGTCCTTATCGGCCTTCTCAAAATGGCCTGTGCAGATGAGTGATTTAATTGTGGCAGTCACATTTGGGCCTGCTTTCATTGTCTATCGCCGCCCACTTTTTATGTGGCACGGCTTCTCCATTTCCTGACAATATTGCAAAGGAAATGAACCGGTCCGTGGCAAATATGAAACAATCTCATAGCACCTCATCACAGCTTTTAATACATCCATGTTTCCCACGACCATCCATTAAAGGTTTGCCGCTAATGGTCCAGCTCTGCTTTGACATTTCATCTCGTTTTCCTCTCCCATTGCATACCTGTTTCTTCCAACACATTTCTCCCTGGTTTTTTTTTTACTTTTTAAAAAGTTTATTTGTTTATATTCTTCTAAGTTGATGGGACACCTGGACTCTCGTTCTAATTCTGGGGTGCAAGACAGTGAATTTAGCATGCTAAAGTGTTCAACTCATATATTTTTTTTTTTTTTAAATAAGCCAGGAGGCTGGCTTCCTGATGAAGTAATTGCTTGAAGAGATGGACCATTAAGAGAGCAAAAAGACAGGGCGATGGCCCATCCTGGCAGCCATCAACAAGGAAAACACTCTCTGCCAGACCGCAGAGGGGTGGCAGCCCAGCCCTGGGCAAAAGACAATACAGAGCTAGAAGGGAGGAGAGTCAGAATCGCAGTGGGCTGGCGTAAGCAAGAGGAGACGCTCATCTCGCTTTACTGGCCGAGGGAGCCGGCAAACAGCTTCCGGGTCATGTGGCCAGCATGACTAAGCCGCTTCTGGCGAAGCAGAGCAACGCACGGAACTGCCATTAACCTTCCCGCCGGAGCGGTACCTATTTATCTACTTGCACTTTTTGGCGTGCTTTCGAGCAACGGGAGCTCACCCCATCACGGGGATTCGAACTGCCGACCTTCTGATCGGCAAGTCCTAGGCTCTGTGGTTTAACCCACAGCGCTACCCGTGTCAGGTTGTATATATGTGTAAATGGGACGCGGGTGGTACTGTGGTCTAAACCACTGAGCCCCTTTGGCTTGCCGATCAGGTTGGTGGTTCAAATCCGAATACGTAAAATATTTACATACTGTATTTTATCCTTCGAAATGTGCCTTTCTCCAAATTTTGCACACCCAATATAAAAACACATATATTGATGGGAATAACATACAAAACCATATCACATTTGTGGAATTCCCTTGCAGAAATGCATATATTAATCCAAATTGTGTACAAAAATGCATATATATATTTGGATAAATCTGCATAAAAATGAACATGGATTTAAAATAAATAAATAAATTGGAAAGGGGGCAAGCTGGATTTAAGATGAGTAAGAATAGGAAACTAAGAGAAACCAATACTGTCGGATTTGGTCATCCCTAGCCCAAGCCAAGTCAATGGGAGAGGCTTTGCTGCCACATTCCTGTCTCTGACGTTGTTGGTGCTGGAGGAACCAAACGGCACGTGGTCCCAGGTGAGCCAATGGACTTCACAGCCTCATCTCTCCCTTCTTCATTTGTTTGGCAGGTGGACACCGATGATGTTCTAACCAAAGAAGAACAGATTTACTTGCTGAACGAAGCTAAAGAAAAATGTCACCAGCAGATAAATACCCAGAAGGAAACAGTCCAAGGTACCTGCTTTTTCTGCATTTCTAACTTTTGGTGCTGGGGCCCCAAATGCATAAAAACATTTTAAAAAATGGTTGAGTCGTATTATTGACATCGGACATCAAAGGAAAGCATGGCACTTGTTAAATGTTGTCTCCTAAAGGAGGAAGAAAGTTAGACTGGATCACTGGGGATGCCTGTTGGGTTTTTTAAATTACTCCTTATCATACAAATAACCTTAGTTTACTATGATATTATGTCCAGACCCACAAACTGTGTGCCACAGTAAATAAATAAAATGAGGTTTTAGGATTTGGTTGCAAGATACGTGTGTCAGCAACCTTGCTGTAATGAAGCAGATCTGAGTCTGGATTGGAGACATCTTGTGAACCTCACGTGCTCCACTTTGTATTTCATAATGGAACATATTGGCCTGTCTAGTTTATTATTGTCCACACTGGCTGGCAGCAGACACAGAGCTTCATAAAGAGTCTCTCTCAGCCCAGACTGGAGGAACCGAGGATTGATACATGGAATCTTCTGCCTGCAAAGGCCCTTCTCCTAAGCTGCTGCCCTTCCTAAGCTCTGGAAGAAAGGTGGAGAAGAAACACAATGTAATAAATAAAATAATGTAAAAGCTGTTGTCAGCCCAAACGACCTCTCAGCAGAAGAGGAAATTACCCATCGCATCTTCAAGCGAGTCACTGGGTGGCTGGTCTTTGCTTCCTTCCGATCAGCCTTCCATTGACAGCAGAAACGCTGTTTGAATTGACATGTGTCCCCTTCAAAAGTGTGGCACTCAGACCCTCATCACAGGGCCGGCCCTATTGTTGGGGAGAGTGAGATGACTGGTTTTGGGTGCCGTGAAAGGGCAGCAACAGTTAGCTGATTTGGTGTGTCATGAAAGATGAGCGGTGGTTATTTATTTAACTTACTATTGCTTTATCTATTAATATTTGTCAGAGTTGAAAATGCCTGTTCACTACATCGAGATGTAATGAGACTGATATGCTCTATCATATGTAGTGGACCTGTAAAAGTGTAAAAGAGTATTGAGAAATAATTTATAATAAACTGAAAAAGATGTTTACAAGTACTTTACCACAAAAAGCCCAGAGTCCTTTTTGTTGGGGATAACGCAGACGGAAATTCCCAGATGTCAAAAAGGCTATTTATGTATGCCACCACTGCAGCCCGTGTTTTGTTAGCCCAAAAATGGAAAATGAGAGGCAACTTAAACTGACGGAATATGCGCAGCTTGCGAACCTAAACATATATAGATAAGAGAACAAGAAGAACATACATTTAGAGAAGATTGGAAAATGTTTATTGAATATGTGGAGGAAAATTGTGTACATCTGAAAACATGGGCAGCGTTAAGAAAAATTCAACAGTGTAAATAAGTTTTGATGGATGTTATAATGGAATACTGATTGGTTTAGTTTATCTAAAATATGCAGGGATTTATGTTGTGCAAAATGAACCGTGGAAAGAGAGGAAGGGAAGTCATTGATATTTTAAGGTTGTTTAAGTGAATATTCTAAAACGTAAAACAGAAATTTAATAGAAATGATAATAATAATAAAAAGAAAATCTCTGTACACAATGATTTGTTGTGGAGAGCTGTAGAAGAATAGCCAATGCTCTTGAATATCTATCCATCTTCTGCAAATAAATAAATATATATTTAGATACTATACTATACTACACTGAAATGTTTTGCTTGAGTTTTCCTGCCATTCTTGCCATCCACTGACTTAACCCAAGGATGAAGGTTGCTCTCCTCTGCCCCCCCCCAACGCTATCATGCAAAGTTGTGATTAATGTGCCATTTCCTCGTTAGATGGCAACTGTTTGCCTGAGTGGGACGGGATTATTTGCTGGCCCGAAAGCCTCCCCAGCAAAAAGGTGGCCGTCCGATGCCCTGACTACGTCTATGACTTCAACCATCAGGGTATGTACGTTTTCTCGGCCTTCACAAAAAGCTTCAGGTCTTCTGGTTGTTTAGGGCTAAAGCAGAATGCCTCTTTGCCATTTAACATGCTGGTTGTTGTTGTTGTTGTGTGTGTGTGTGTGTGTGTTTAAATATTTTTTATTAAACAATTCCAACATAACAAATTGTCAAACCATGTAATCACATACATTATTCCCCCCCCCCTTTTCCCCCATCCCCCTTCAATCTTCCCCCCAGGACTTCCCTCAGCTCCTCTCTCTGATTTCTTAAGGAAATTGTCTTAAAAATCTCTAAAAATACAACAAAATGAACTGGTCTCCTTGGCAGGTTTTGAATAAACATACACAAATTTATTGGTCGATTACATGATAGATAAGGCAAGGAGATGTATAATTTTATAACATGCAGAGAATAATGTGTGTGAGTGTTTTAATACAAAGAGAACCAGCTTTTCAGCTGGGAGGGTGTCTCTTAATGACTGTGATTGCAGGAAGGGTGGAGGAGCATTTAATACTGAGGAAAATCCCTGAGGAAAATCCTTCCTCAAGAAGGTGTTGTTTGCTTTTGGAGAAAATCTTCTCGCCCTCCCATCGGGTGCCAGTGAAGGATTCTGCTCCCAGCAAATACCATCTTTCCTCAGGACCTCAGCAGGGGAGCAAAAGGTTATAGTCCCCCTCCATGCCTGCTGCAATCTTGATAATAATAAGCCCATCTCCAGCTGATGTTATTTGCATTATTTAGAAACAACAGCACATCAGGTCAAGTTTGGCCCATAGCAGCATGAGGCTGGTAAACAGGCCAGATCCTTCTTAAGAACCGTTAGGAAATAATAACAATTTAACTGGTTTTAGGAGATGATGTTTTCGAGTGTGCGGAGGTTTGTCTTGCTTGTTGAGAAGTCAGGGTTCCTTCTTTTTTTAAAAAAGGAGATACCTTGCAAGAAAGTCTTTGCTTGGAGGTCTTGCACTCTTCTTCTTCTTTGGCGATCTCTTGTAGCCGAGTAAGATTGTCTTCCATGAACACTGTTTTAAAAGTGGGTCCGTAAGTGACTGTGGAGGCCAATTCTGGATCCACACGTCCTTCCACAGTGGGGACTTTGGTTTCCAGGCAGGAGTTGATCACTGTGTGGATTTGCCAAGCGTGCCTTCCTCTTAGCACGTTTCTCCCTTTTGTCCTGAGTTTGAGCGTCTTCAAAGCCCATGACGCCTTTGGTAAAGGCTGTTCTCCAATTGGAGCGCTTGCAGGCCAGTGTTTCCCAGTTGTCGGTGTTTATACAGTGGTACCTCGGGTTAAGTAGTTAATTCGTTCCAAAGGTCCGTTCTTAACCTGAAGAACCACTTTAGCTAATGGGGCCTCCTGCTGCTGCCACGCCGCTGGAGCACAATTTCTGTTCTCATCCTGAAGCAAAGTTCTTAACCTGAGGTACTGTAACCCAAGGTACCACTGTACTACATTTTTTTAGATTTGCCTTGAGAGAGTCTTTAAACCTCTTTTTGTTGACCACCAGCATTACGCTTTCCGTTATTAAGTTCGGAATAGAGCAGTACACTCTACACTTGCTCAGAAGCACTATTTTTTGTTTAGAATAATTTCTAAACCACATAATCATAGAATTGTAGACTTGGAAGGGACCCCGAGTGTCATCTAGTTCAATTCCCTGCAATGCAAATAATCAAAAGCCCCTAAGCGGTTTATTTCCTCTGGGGCCTCTGGCCTTTTTAAAAATGTGCAACTGTTCAGCCTTGCTGGCATCTTCCCCTTCACACGTTCCGCTCCATCTCATTGGACGCTCTGCCTGTCCTTTATTTCAGGTCACGCCTACAGGCGCTGTGATGTTCACGGGAACTGGGAACTGGTGCCCAACATGAACAAGACTTGGGCCAATTACACAGAATGCGCCATATTCTTTGCCCCGGAACGGCAGAATCAAGAAAAGGTTTAATTCCTAAGCAGGGTATTGGGAGGACACAGAGGCTTGTGGAATTGGCTACCACAGGCAGGATCTGAAGGACAGGGAAGGGAAGGGAGGAATCTATTGAGATTGGAAGTTCTCATAAAAATTCTGCCATAAAGCAGGGGTGACGAACCTGTGGCCCTGCAGGTGTTGAACTCCCATTATTCCTGACCAATAGCTACGTTGGTTGGCGATGATGGGAGTTGAGGTCCAACAACACTGATTTCTGAACTAGATAGGATCCTTTCCAGCTCTAAAGTAAAGGTAAAGGGACCCCTGACCATTAGGTCCAGTCATGGCCGACTCTGGGGTTGCGGTGCTCATCTCGCTTTATTGGCCGAGGGAGCCGGCATTTGTCCACAGACAGCTTCCAGGTCATGTGACCAGCATGACTAAGCTGCTTCTGGCGAACTAGAGCAGCACACGGAAACGCTGTTTACCTTCCCGCCGGAGCGGTACCTATTTATCTACTTTGAGGTGCTTTTGAATTGCTAGGTTGGCAGGAGCAGGGACCGAGCAACGGGAGCTCACCTCGTCGCGGGGATTTGAACCACTGACCTTCTGATCGGCAAGTCCTAGGCTCTGTGATTTAACCCGCAGCGCCTGTAATTTTAACATCCGGACAGCCACAGGTTCTCCATCCTTTCCGTAAAGGCTGACGACGGAAGAGCATATGGAAAGCAAATTGCAGAAGGAAATTAGGATATTTGGCCTGGTTTGGGGGAGGGGGGAACGGACCGAGGGAAGATAATCTGATCATTTCCAAAGATTTAAAAATAACCTCCCCAAAGGTGGTAGGGGTGGGATGCAATTGCAGACCCCATTTGCTATTTTATCTGATAATCACACATCTGAAATGTTATAATTATCTACTGCAAGCAGAGAAGTAGTGTGTGTACTTTAAAATATCAATCGACAAAGCAAATCAGTGTTGCTCACCATAATTGTAGTCAAGGTAATGAAACAAATATTGGAGACAGAGAGAGAGGTTAGACTGTTGTTTGGTTCCTAAGCCATTAAAGCAGGAGTCAGCAAACTTTTCCAGCAGGGGTCCAGTCCACTGTCCCTCAGACCTTGTGGGGAGCTGGACTATATTTTTTGGGGGGAAATGAATGAATTCCTATGCCCCACAAATAACCCAGAGATGCATTCTAAATAAAAGCACACATTCTGCTCATGTAAAAACACCAGGCAGGCCCCACAAATAACCCAGAGATGCGTTTTAAATAAAAGGACACATTCTACTCAGGTAAAAACATGCTGATTCCCGGACCGTCCGCGGGCCGGATTGAGAAGGCGATTGGGCCACATCCGGCCCCCGGGCCTTAGTTTGCCTACCCATGCATTAAAGGTTCAGGCTAGCACTTTGAAACTTACTGGGAGCCAGCGAAGCTGTTGCCCCTTGCCCAGTCCCTCTTTGCAATCTGGCCACAAAGCCAGGGGCAAGCTGCAGTTTTTGAACTGTCTTCAACGGCAGCCCTGTGCAAATTTGCCACTGCTTTAAGAGCAATCCAGCAAGGTACCAGCAACTGGGGAACGTAATTCGGTGGCAGGATTGTTTTCTTCAGAAAGTCGCAGGAGAAAATTGCAGCAGCTGGAGGATATTCTGTTTTGGAAAAGGGAAAAGTGCTTTAGATGGGGGTTCTTGATGTGACGTAGCGAGTTGTGACAATGGCTCTGCAGTCCTTCTGTGCTCTCTTTTCCTCACGCAGGAAGTGTTTGACCGGCTGCGCATCATCTACACTGTTGGCTACTCCATCTCCCTCGCCTCCCTTGTGGTCGCCATGTCCATCCTTTGCTACTTCAAGTAAGGAGGACAGTTCTTATTGATTCATTGCCCCATCCCACCCCCTGAACTCTAACCCATGGCCTTATTCTACTAATCATGGCCAGCAAAACTCAGAGAGAAAACTATCTTGGGTTGGTTTCCTCTGTGTGGTGGGGTAGACTTGGCTTGGGGTGGGGCCTGACAGGCTCCATAAAGGACTGCTGCTGGGCAGAGAGGGCTCCGTTTTTGTTTCTTAAATTGCTTTTATTTTTTATCTATGTCCTTTTAAATTGTGATTGATGTTAATGCTGTATTCTTAGTTTTAGATTTTATGATTGATGTGGAAATTGTTTTCCATTTGGTTGTGTGCTTTCTGATGTGCTTTATTTATTGCTTATGACTTCTGTTACATTGGTAATTATGTAAATCTTGTCATGTTGTAAGCCGCCTTGAGCATTGTTTTAACTATGGAAAGGCAGCGTACAAATAAAATGATGATGATGAGAGCCAATGTGGTGTAGTGGTTAAGAGCGGTAGTCTCGTAATCTGGTGAACCGGGTTCGCGTCTCTGCTCCTCCACATGCAGCTGCTGGGTGACCTTGGGCTAGTCATACTTCTCTGAAGTCTCTCAGCCCCACTCACCTCACAGAGTGTTTGTTGTGGGGGAGGAAGGGAAAGGAGAATGTTAGCCGCTTCGAGACTCCTTAAAGGGAGTGAAAGGCGGGATATCAAATCCAAACTCTTCCTCCTCCTCTTCTTCTTCTTCTTCTTCTTCTTTGCTTACAGAACCACAGGTAAGTACAGGTGGTGGCAAGATAGTTCTGTTCTCCCAAGGCACATTAATAATAGTAGTAGTAGTAGTAGTAGTAGTTTTTCTGGGGGGAAGCAGGGGTATGCATACCCCTAAACATTTTGTGAATCTTTGTACTTTTGTACATTTGCTGTATTTATTTTTCCCGATTTGAACTATAAAATGGTCGTTTTCTTGAGTCAAAATGAGAGTACCCCTAAATATTATTTTTTAAAAAGCACTTATTATCATTATCTTTATTAATTTATATACCGCCCTTCATCATAAGATCTCAGGGTGATCACAGAATAAAAATACAAGATAAAAACACAAGTAAAAACAGCAAAACAATAACCCTCCCTTCCCACAAGTACATTTAAAAGCCTGTAGAATATTAATCCACCAAAGGCCTGATTGAAGAGTAATGTTTTTGCCTGGCGCCTTCTCAATAGAAGGCTGTTGTTGTTGTTGTTGTTTAGTCGTTTAGTTGTGTCCGACTCTTCGTGACCCCATGGACCAGAGCACGCCAGGCACTCCTGTCTTCCACTGCCTCCCGCAGTTTGGTCAAACTCATGCTGGCAGCTTCGAGAACACTGTCCAACCATCTCGTCCTCTGTCGTCCCCTTCTCCTTGTGCCCTCCATCTTTCCCAACATCAGGGTCTTTTCCAGGGAGTCTTCTCTTCTCATGAGGTGGCCAAAGTATTGGAGCCTCAGCTTCAGGATCTGTCCTTCCAGTGAGCACTCAAGGCTGATTTCCTTCAGAATGGAGGCGGCGCGAAACCGTGATGGCGGACCTCTTCGAGCTGTGAAGAGGGGCACCGCAGAAAAGGGTTGTTCGCTACGGCGCAGCGGCAACCCATGAAGATAAACCACGAGTAGAGTGAGCTCGTGGCCGTGGGACTCGGCGGGCACCTGGAGCGAACCCGAATTCGCGGAAGGAACCCTGTAAGGGGCTCCGGAGTGAAGGAGGGGGAGCGGTGCTGTGAGTTCATCGCTCTTTCTGCGGAGGCGAAGCCGCGAGGCTGTCACGGATGAGCGCCGACCTTTCTTCCTGGAAATATCAGGCTGAAACAACAATCCCGTGAGTAAAGACTTGAAATTCGGTGGAATAAATTTTAAGAATTTGGCTGAACCCGGGAGACGAGAAAAAGGAAGTCCGTCTTCCGGCACTGCTTTTAAGATCAAAGCAAAGGACAGGAGGAGCTGAATGCGCTGTGTGGGGAAGCGTTAAAGAGGGACGTTCGTGCATTTTTTAAACTGACTTTTAAAGAAGAAACACAGAATTACCAGTGAGTAAACCTTTAAAAATTAATTTGGAGCGGTCCCCTTGCCTGGGGGCAACAGAGGTTTTGATCTCCAAATCATCGGGCTGCCGGGGGGAAGTTGCCTTAACTGTGGAACTGTTACAAAACTCCTAGATACTTTTGGATACTAAAGTGACACTTTTGAGCTCAACTAGCTAGACTGGATATTGTTGCAGGCACCTTGTTGGAACTTTGTTAAAGTTTGGAAGTGCTCTGCAGAATCTGCTTTTTAAGTGTTTTGGGACAATTGTGCTTTTAAAATTGGAACAATAGGGATTTTAATGGCGGAAAAGTTGCCTTCTTCTTACTGAACTCTGGTGGCACTCCCCCTAGAGGATTTTGGGAATATAAAGGCCTGGGAACAGCTCTATTTGTTTACTTTCTCTCATTGGATTGTTTTTGAAGTGGATTTGTCTTTCCCATGGGATTACAATATTTGACCTTGAACATTGACTGATGAGTGGTACAGGAAAGACAAGAGCAGCCAAAGCTAAGGAAGCTAAGGAAAAAGAAAAAGCGAAAAAGCAGGCACAGCTTGTACAAACAACTTTGGCTCAGGGACGCAGATTATCGGTTCCAGCTGTGCTTGCAACGCAAAAGTTAGAAGTTGAAAAGCCTAAAGAACCTGAAGAGGAGGATATGGCAGCAGGAGGATCAGAGGCTGTTTTGAAGCAAATTTTGGAACAACTGTCAACTTTAAATCAAAAAGTAGATAATCAATCAATCAAAATTGACCAAGCTACATCCTCGATTCAGAAATTGACGGATCAGGTTTCCCAACATACACAAGCAATTGAAAAATTGCAAGGAGCAACAGAAGAGAATCGTAAACTAGCAGGGGAAGCCATTCAAATAGCAACGTCAGCTAAGAAAGAGGTCGAGGAAGTTAAAGCAGAAGTCAAGCCTCTGCATAAACAGATTGGGGACCAGCAAACCTATCTTTCTTTGGTGGAATTGAAAAATCGGGAGACCAACCTCAGATTGAGGGCTATCCCAGAAATTGAACAAGAAGATCTGATCGGATTTTTGACAACAGAATTTTCAAAGTTCTGGGCTATAAAAGAAGAAACTGACTTTAAAATAGTATCGGCTTTTCGACTGGGAAGATTGGTAAGAAAGGACAGATCTAGAGACTGTTTGATAGCTTTGAGAACAAGGGAAGAGAGAGACAAGATACTAGGCCTTCACTTTAAAAACTCACTTGAGATACAAGACAAAAGGGTGGAAATTTATAGAGATATACCTAAACAGTTATTGGACTTGAGAGCCACCTACTCAGAATTGGCAAAGTTGTTGAGACTCAACTCAATTCTTTATAGGTGGGAGTTTCCACAAGGATTATCATTTTCCTACAAACAGAAGAAGGTTAAAATAAGAACACCAGAGGACCTACAAAAGTTCCTGCACGACCACGGAGAAGATCTCCAAAAAGAAGCAGCAGCTCATTGGCCCCTACCTCAATCTGGGCCTATACCGCCTGGTGGCGGGGGAACGCCTATACCTTCGGGACCAGAGGATAAAGAAGATACACCACTCTAGGTGGAACAAAATAATACAGGATGTCTCTGCAGCTATTTAGTTGGAACATAAATGGCGGAAATTCCCCGGAGAAAAGAAGGAAGATATTTCATATATTGAAGAAAGAACAATTGGACATTATTTGCCTACAAGAAACTCATGTGATCAGGCTCCATAGAAAAGTTTTGGTTAACAAAAGACTAGGCCAAGAATTTATTTCATCAGATAAGGTTAAGAAAAGAGGAGTGGTGATTTATGCTAAGGAGAGCCTGATGCCCAAATTCTTATTTAAGGATGAACAAGGAAGAATCTTGGCGATTGAAATCCAGACACAAGGAGAAAAAATCTTGATATTAGGAATATATGCTCCAAACGACGGGAAATCAGAATTTTTCAAGAAGCTGCATGAGATTTTGCTGGATTATATGGACTATACTAACATTATAATGATGGGAGATATGAATGGAGTGGTGTCTACACATATGGATAAGTCTCAAAGCCAAAATTTAACATCAGACGGTAGACTGCCTAAAACTTTTTTCGAATTGACTGACAATTTGGATTTGATTGACATATGGAGGACAAAGAACCCCCTAGGTAAAGAAGGAACTTTTTTCTCTGAGGCCCACCTGTCCTGGACAAGGATCGACCAAATCTGGACGTCTAGAGGGCTGGCACCTAAGACCAGAAAGGTGGAAATCTGCCCAAAAACATGCTCCGACCACAAC
The DNA here is from genome assembly GCF_964188315.1 of Podarcis muralis. NCBI lineage: Eukaryota > Metazoa > Chordata > Lepidosauria > Squamata > Lacertidae > Podarcis > Podarcis muralis. The sequence goes on along the minus strand of NC_135667.1, from coordinate 36,702,242 downwards.
GCTCTGAAATTAGAATTCAGACTAACTCAATCCGGTTCCTTCAGATGGAGAATGAATGACATACTATTAAGAGATCAAGAGATTGTGAAAAAGGCCCAAAAAACGCTAAAGGACTATTTTGAGATAAATTTGAATACTACAGTAGAAAAAAGAACGATCTGGGACGCAAGCAAAGCCGTTATGAGAGGGTTTCTGATACAACAGAACACAATTAAGAAAAAGCTCTGGAATGGAAAGAAGGATAAAATACTGGAGAAAATACATCAAGGAGAGAAAAAATTGAGAACTAAACCAAAGTCAAAGGAGGTGCTGAGAGAAATCAAATTCCATCAAGCAGAATATTCTAAGTTGATAAATCAGGAGATTGAATGGAAAATTAAACAGATGAAGCAAAGATCGTTTGAATCAGCAAATAAATGTGGAAAGCTGCTAGCTTGGCAGCTGAAAAAAAGACAAAAGCTAAACACAGTTACAAATCTAGAGATTGAAGGAAGAATGGTACAGAAACCAGAAGAAATTAGGAAGTGCTTCCACAGATATTTTAAAGAACTTTATGCACAGGGGCCTCAGAAAGAATCAGAGATAGATCAATTTTTAAAGACAAATGGACTATCAAAAATAACTCAAGATAAAAGATCAATCTTGAACTCTACAATAACTTCACAGGAAATCGAAGGTGCCATTCAGAATATGCAACTAGGCAAATCTCCAGGCCCGGATGGGCTTACCTCCAAATATTACAAGACTTTGAAGGATTATCTGACACAACCTCTGTTGGAGGTATGCAACCAGATTATGGATGGGAAGAGGGCACCAGAAACGTGGAAAGAAGCTTTCATCACATTGATACCTAAGACAGAATCTGAAAAGACTCAGCTTAAGAACTACCGTCCCATCTCACTCCTGAATGTGGATTACAAAATATTTGCAGACATTTTGGCAAGTAGACTTAAAAAGGTCTTAAATGAAGTAATTCACAAAGACCAAGCAGGCTTTCTCCCTGGTAGACATTTATATGAGAATACCAGAAACATCATTGACATTTTGGAACTTCTGCAAACCAATAGGAACATAAGGGCGGTGTTAATTTTTATTGATGCGGAGAAAGCATTTGACAACATATCTTGGATGTTTATGAAGAAAAATTTGGAAGGGATGGGAGTGGGACGGGGGTTTGAAAATGGAATACAAGCAGTTTATTCAGAACAGAAAGCTAAACTAATAGTGAACAATGTGGTGACGGAGGAATTTAAAATTGAAAAAGGGACACGACAAGGGTGCCCTCTATCCCCTCTTTTATTCATTTCAGTCCTGGAGGTGCTACTGAACATGATAAGGGAGGACCGGTCGGTACAAGGGATAGAGGTCGGAGTGAAACAATATAAACTGAAAGCTTTTGCAGATGATCTAGTTTTGACACTGCAGGAGCCAGAATCCAGTACAAAAAGAGTTCTTGAACTTATATCTGAGTTTGGTCGGGTGGCGGGATTTAAGTTGAACAAACAAAAAACTAAGGTTCTGACCAAGAATTTGACACTTACAGAAACAGAGGGGTTTCAGAGAGAAACAGAATTAAGTGTGGTCAAAAAAGTGAAATACTTAGGGATCTATTTGTCTTCCAAAAATTTGAATCTATTTAAAGACAATTATGAGAAATGTTGGTTGGAAGTTAAAAAGGACTTAGAAATTTGGTCAAGATTGAAACTTTCCTTGTTGGGAAGAATCGCAGCCATAAAAATGAATGTATTGCCGAAAATGTTGTTTTTGTTTCAAACCTTACAGATCATGGACAGAATGGAATGTTTTGGAAAATGGCAGAAGGATATATCCAGGTTTGTTTGGCAGGGCAAAAAGCCCCGAATAAAGTTTAAAATATTAACTGACTTGAAAGAAAGAGGGGGGTTTGCCCTGCCGGACTTGAGGTTGTACTATGAAGCTGCAGCCTTCTGCTGGCTGAAAGATTGGTTCTTGTTGGAAAACACTGATGTTCTAGATCTGGAAGGTTTTGACAATGCTTTTGGTTGGCATGCATACCTATGGTATGACAAGGTTAAAGTTCATAAATTGTTCAGAAACCATATTGTCAGAAAAGCAATTTTTGCAGTCTGGTTGAAATACAAAGACTTATTAGAGAGTAAAACACCGAGGTGGTTATCACCGGTGGAGGCCAAGGCTCGAAAAAGACCCAATATGGAGGCCTATTGGCCGAAATATTGGGAATTAATTGAAAAAATTGGAGATAACTGGAAGTTGCAGAGTCAGGATAAACTAAAAAATAAGGTGCGAGATTGGTTACACTATGCTCAAATTCAAGAGGTTTTTAAAATGGACAAAAAAGTGGGTTTCCAGGTGGAAAAATCGAAATTAGAGACGGAATTGTTAGAATCAAAAACTAAGACACTTTCGAAAATGTATAACTTGCTGCTTAAATGGAATACACAGGATGAGACAGTTAAATCTGCCATGATAAAATGGGCACAGGATGTTGGACACAACATTATGTTTGAAGACTGGGAAAGGTTATGGAACACCGGAATGAAATTCACGGCATGTAGTGCCCTGAAGGAAAACATTATGAAAATGATATACCGGTGGTACATGACCCCAGTCAAGTTAGCTAAGATACATCACCTGTCTGACAACAAATGTTGGAAGTGTAAGGAGGCAGAGGGGACCTTCTTCCATCTCTGGTGGACCTGCCCAAAAGTGAGGGCCTTCTGGGAAATGATTTATAATGAATTGAAAAAGGTATTTAGGTATACCTTTCCTAAGAAACCAGAGGCCTTCCTGCTGGGTATGGTGGACCAGAAAATGTCAAAGAAGGACAGAACTTTGTTTATGTACGCTAGCACAGCAGCAAGAATACTCATCGCAAAGAGTTGGAAGACACAAGATTTGCCCACGCTGGAGGAATGGCAGACGCAGTTGATGGACTACATGGAGATAGCTGAACTGACCGGCAGAATCCGAGATTTGGATCAAGAAACAATTGAGGGGGACTGGAAAAAATTTAAAGACTATTTGCAAAAATACTACAAACTGTATGAATCTTAAGATAGTGCACGATCAGGAAATGTTATGCTTTAGCAATTATGATTAAGTAAATGGTAAAACAAGTGATAAAAGAGAAAAGGAGACAAATTGAATCGAATATGTTATGTTTATTTTAAAGGCATTAAAACTGAGATATAATACATTGAATTTGGATACATAACAATTGAAAGTTACAGTGAGGTATGAAATAAGGTAACAAATTGCTGACATGGTTAATTTAAAGAACGCAGATCCGGAAGGGGTGGGGAAGTCCAAATAGGGATGTATTTTTCTTTGTGTTTTTTTTTTTTTTTTTTTTTGTTAAAAAAGAAAAAATTGTTTCTTGTATCTATTGTATGTGTCTGGAATGTACAAAACTATGGAAAGAAACGCAATAAAAAATTTTATATATAAAAAAAAACAGAATGGATAGGTTTGATCTTCTTGCAGTCCATGGGACTCTCAAGAGTCTCCTCCAGCACCACAATAGAAGGTGGAATCATGTAATAATGAGGAGCACAGCTGCTCCTTATTATTTTGGCTATCTCATACTATTTTCTCCTGGCCGTGTCGTTTGGTGTTTAGAGTTCCAGACTAAGAATGGGGAGAGACCCACGTTCAAAACCCTGCTCAGCCATAGATTGGGGTGTGTGTGTGTGTGTGTGATGGGGGCCAATCACACACTCTTTCTCAGCCTAGCCTACCTCACAGAGTCGTTGCTGGGATAAAAGGATGGTGTGGAAAATACGCATGGTACCTTGGGAGAGCGGGCAGGATAAGACATAACATATAAATAAATTGAAATCCTCTGCTTATTAATGTGTGTTTAAGGCGGCTTCACTGCACTCGAAATTACATCCACCTCCATCTCTTTGCCTCCTTCGTCTGCCGAGCTGTGAGCATCTTCGTGAAGGATCTCGTGCTGTACTCCACCTCGCGACACGAGGGGCTGCAAAAAACACAGGACAGTGACTGGGATGCTGAAGATCTGAGTCTCGCCTTGGGGTCCAGGACCCAGCTAGTAAGTCCCTAGTGTTTAGGTTTTGCTTCGCTCTTCTCGGTGTCTCTTGAGAAGTGCAATGTGTGACTTGGCTTAAAATCTTCCTGGAAATTTTAGGGAACAAGGATACTGATTTCAGAACAGCCAGATCAAGATGGTTTCCTAATCAAAAATAATAATTAAAAAACCCAGCATTTTAAATTAATCAGCATTCCAGTTCTGAAAGAAAGAAAAAATGAGATGGTGATCTCTGGGACTTGAATGCTGTTAATCTGCCTGTTCCTCCTATTAACCTCTAGTTAAGCAGCAGGAACAATAACTATTAACCAAAAAACTTGCAAAAGACTTGAGCGTGACCAGTGGTGGTTGTCCAAAGTTTGGTCCTAAGAAGAATAAAAAAAAGATAGGTACCCTTTTATCAATGGATTGATAATATGACAAACACTCGCAACTTATGAACGGACTGCTTACAGGCGCAGACTTTGCTTGGATAACTACGATAACATTTGAAATGACTATTTACAGAATGTTGCAGGCTATTAACTACATAAGTATTAGGATAATAACACTGTATTGATTTATATCAGAATGTACGGAAGTATCTTAGATTGCATTTTTGTATATGGGTTTTCCTTTCTTTCTTATAATCACCTTCTTTTTTCCTTTCCTTCACTTTTCCTTCAATTTTTTCTGTATCGCTTTATTTCTTTACAATTGAAATTATTTCAATAAAATGCATAAAAAACCCAAAACACTTTTTATTGGTCCTAACAACCACCACCACCACCAAAAAGGATGTTTGCTTCTCTATTCTTTCAGGCAGGCTGCAAGGTAGCTGTGACCATCTTCCTCTATTTCTTGGCTACAAATCACTACTGGATCTTGGTGGAAGGTCTCTATCTCCACAGCTTGATCTTCATGGCTTTCCTCTCAAACAAAAGCTACTTGTGGGCTCTTACACTCATCGGGTGGGGTAAGCACAGTCCAGTTCAGTCTCTCGGCTCCTGCTCTGACTATGAACCTACACAGGGAAGCTCAAACAGGGCAAGTGAAGGTCATAAGAGGCTGCCCGTTTTCCCCAGAGTGGCTGGGGAAACCCAGCCAGATGGGCAGGGTATAAATAATAAATTATTATTTGAAAGGTCTCTCTCACCTCCTGTAACCACAACTCTCTTTGACGATGCGTTTCCCTCCCCACCACCCATCATGTGGCACAGAGGACGCGGGTGGCACTGTGGTCTAAACCACGGAGCCTCTTGAGCTTGCCGATCAGAAGGTCGGCGGTTCAAATCCCTGTGACAGAGTGAGCTCCTGTTGCTCTGTCCCTGCTCCTGCAAACCTAGCAGTTCGAAAGCATGCCAGTGCAAGTAGATAAATAGGTACTGCTGCGGCGGGAAGGTAAACGGCGTTTCTGTGTGCTCTGGTTTCCGTCACGGTGTCCCGTTGTGCCAGAAGCGGTTTAGTCATGCTGGCCACGTGACCCGGAAAGCTGTCTGTGGACAAACGCCGGCTCCCTTGGCCTGAAAGCGAGATGAGTGCCACAACCCCGCAGTTTGCCTTTGACTGGACTTAACCGTCCAGGGGTCCTTTAGCACAGAGGGTGAGGTACGGTGGCCCAATGGATAGGGCCCCTGCACCATTCATAGTTGTTCAGAAGTGGGAACTTTTATGGCACATACAAGGTCAGTGAATACTAGAATAGCAAGCATGGAGCCCTCCTGATGTTGCTGAACTTGAGTTCCCATCAGCCTTGCCAGCCAGCAAGGTCAGGGATGACATCACAAGACTGGTTTGATGCAGAGGAATGGTGGGAGGATCTAGCTGGGGAAGAAGGCTCAGTGCCAGGGGAGTGGTGGTGGGAGGATGATGGGTAGTCACAGGGATAATACTGGTAAGAGGAGGTGTCGGAAGCTGAAGAGGTCACAGGGTTTAGTGAGCGGGTGGAATCTGTGGCAGATAGAAGTCCAGACTCAGAGGCAGAAGCTGAACCAGGAGAGGAGGGAGGCCAAGAAATGGAGATGGGTCTGGCTGGCGAAGAGGCAGGGGTGTCCTCCCCTCCTGCTGCAACAAGCTCCTCTCTCCCTCAGTCTCTCAGACCCAGGAGAAGCATGAAGAGGGTGGAGGAGAGGTTAGCTTCAGCAGGCACAGTCTCAGATTGCAGGGGGGAAACCCTGGAGAGGAGGGGATTTGGGCAGCTGTGGGGAGGTGGAACCCTTCAGTCTCAGCTACTGCTTCATGGGGGCAAGACCTGTCAGAGAGGAGTAGGCCTGAAACTCCTGTTTTTGCTCATGAAGAGTTAACTCCAACTTGCCAGTGTGATTTACTGCTGGCTGGCTCCTGTCTTGACGATGGGAGTTGTGGTCCAACAACATCAGCAAGGTACTATGTAGCCGCCTCCTGGTGTATACTATTGGCCTCACATTTTCTCCTACTGTCCTTTTAAGAGCTCACTGGAAACCCAGATCTCTTTCTGTTTGCTTTTGTTTTTCTTTTTCCTTCGAGGGGTACCTGCTGTCGTTGTGTCTGTTTGGGCCAGCGTCAGAGCATCCCTGGCTGATACACAGTATGTACTTTCTGCTTCTCTTAAAACACTGTTTAGGGAGATTGGGCAGGATGAGTTAGTGAAGAGGGTAAATTAATTGCTTTAGCCACTACCTTATAGGAACAGATTTTTAGACCTAATTTGTTTTTTTGTATCCCACATGTTATGTGTGGACCTGATATGGAGAGCTGTTTTTCCCCCTGTGTTAAAGAATATAATCTTCATACCCCCCCCCCAAAAAAAAACAACCCCACCCCTATATCTGGTCCATTTTTTATACAGGTACTAGCAAAATCTCTAGAGGGACGCTGTGGGTTAAACCACAGAGCCTAGGACTTGCCAATCAGAAGGTTGGCGGTTCAAATCCCCACGACAGGGTGAGCTCCCGTTGCTCAGTCCTTGCTCCTGCCAACCTAGCAGTTCGAAAGCACGTGAAAGTGCAAGTAGATAAATAGGTACCGCTCTGGCGGGAAGGTAAACGGCGTTTCTGTGTGCTGCTCTGGTTCGCCAGAAGCGGCTTAGTCATGCTGGCCACATGACCCAAAAGCTGTTTGCGGACAAACGCTGGCTCCCTCGGCCAGTAAAGCGAGATGAGCGCCGCAACCCCAGAGTCAGTCTTGATTGGACCTAATGGTCAGGGGTCCCATTACCCTTACTAGCAAAATCTGTGCTATAGTTCATATATGGCCAAGTTTTGCAACAACAAAGCAAATTGTAGTAACATCAACCTCATGTCCAACTTAGGAATCTCGTAGTAGTGTATGTAATTCAGGCCGGTGGTCTTACAGTGGTAATGCCTGAATCTGAACCTCTCTAGTTTGAATCTTACTTCTGTCACGGGTTCATTAGGTGCTATTTGGTAAGCCACTCTCTTGGCCTCAAATATCAAAACTGCCATATTGGGACAAGCATACTTGGACCTACCTTGCAGCGTTGGTGATAACGATCACAGTATTTACTGGTTTAAAATGTCGTGTAAATGATTTGAATTTCTTAAGGCTGAAAGAAGCCAAAATGTCCTGAAGCTCAGAAACTCAAAAGTTGACCAATTCCTATTATCTTCATTAACATAAGCCATGTGCCATGCAATGTTTTTAATGCTGTGAACCACCACGGGACCCTAGGGTGAAGGACAGATAATGAAAAAAGGAATAATAATAATGCAAAAAGGACTTGAGGCTCAAAGGTGTCGGGCGAGAGCACCCCTTTGGTGCTTAACTTCAGCCTCTCCTCCACAGGTGCTGGGACCTCAGCGCTGGAAACATGAAATGGATCTACCAAGTTCCTATCTTGGCGGCAGTTGTGGTAAGATAAGAAGGGCACAAAAAGAGTACAAGACCACCAGCTTGCTGAAGCTAAGCAGGCCTGTGGGACTGATCAGCAGCTGGATGGGCGACCACCTGGGAACCACGTTTCCTGCCATGGGCTCCATGATGGAAGGATTTGGAAAATGAACTTTAAAAATGCAAATTAGGGTGGGCTGGGAAGGAGGCAGTCAAGGTGTCCTTTGGATCAGTTGCCAAATCACTTTGTAACAGATGAAAATCGGTTGAAAATAAAAAAATGAGAATGTCTTCTCCCATATAAATCCTGCGCTTGAGTTATAAGATCAGTCCACGTGGTCTTGTAAAATCTTTTGTGAATGGTAGTTTAGCATCCATTAGACGCAGAGTATTTGCAGTTGCTGCCTTTGTGTTATGGAATGCCTGCCTCCAGAAACATCACTTCGTCCCTCCTCTTTTCAAAGGTGGGGGACGATGACCTCATTCTTATTATACTGGTATTCTGCAAATTGTGCCCTCAATAGCTTAGGCAGTGGTTCAGAAGCTGAGGCTGAGTTTGAGTTGGTTTTGTTTGGTTTATTACTGATTGTATTGGTTGTTTGCTGATCATCACCACGTGATTTTATTGAGCTGTGTTCAATTAACTTTTATCCAGAGTTAGGCCCATTAGAATTAATGACCACGAGTCACTTAGGCCCATTAATTTCAACAGGTCTACTCCGAGTAAAAATAGTTCGGCTACAACCCATATGGGCCAACAGCAGAAATGCATTTTCTATAGCACAGCAAATAAAAGGGAATTGAAGAATGGCATTTCAGTGGCATGGAATATGCCTGGCGCGACATGAAGTGTCTTTTTATTGCCGGCAGGTGAACTTTTTCCTCTTCCTCAACATTGTGAGAGTCCTTGCATCGAAGTTGTGGGAGACAAATGCAGGGAAATTAGATCCCCGCCAACAGTACAGGTATGTAGCTTGGAGCAGCTGAAACAGACCTCCCAGTGTTAGCACTACAATGAATAATTACTTTCTTACTGAAATATGTCCCCCTTTATTAATGTTAATTTCTGATTGCCTAGAATACTGAAACTTCTTCCATGCTGGATTTCTGTCGTGCTTTGTTCTTCATCTTCGTTTGCCTTAAAGCTGGTTCTTGCCGTTAATCAGATCATTTATCTGTGTTATTATGATGGTTTCCTCATATGTGCCATCTTCTTTAAGCTTCTACCATTTTAAGGTCTCCACCCATTGTTGCCTCCCTTATTCCCCATTACGGGCCCTTCAGTTCTCCTCCTGGACGATCCAAAAATGGAATGATCGCACAAAATCCCTTTCCTTCCAGGAAGTTACTAAAATCCACCCTTGTTCTGATGCCCCTCTTTGGTGTCCATTACGTGGTGTTCATGGCCATTCCTTACACAGCTGTGTCCAGTGTCCTCTGGCAAATACAGATGCACTACGAGATGCTCTTCAATTCTTTACAGGTGGGTCTTCATGGCGGGTGAAGCCTTTTGTGTTTGATCCACTCAGTCACAGCTATTTCCATCTATGGTTGTCTCTTTTTTTCTATTGACAGGGTTTCTTTGTGGCTCTCATTTACTGTTTCTGCAACGGTGAGGTAAGGAACATTTCTTCCGAGATGCACGAATATGTAGCCGCGATCCTCTCTTCATTGGGTGTATTCTGCACCTAGTGCATGGGGAGGGGTCAACCTTCTTCCCCATGCCCGGTATTTCTTCTGCCTGGAGAATATGGTTGCGATTATTTCATTTCCAAAATGGAAAATATTTCCCAACACCTATGCCCTTTGATGGCACTATGGGTTAAACCACAGAGCCTAGGACTTGCCAATCAGAAGGTCGGCGGTTTGAATCCCTACGACGGGGTGAGCTCCTGTTCCTCGGTCCCTGCTCCTGCCCACCTAGCAGTTCGAAAGCACAAAGAGCAAGTAGATAAATAGGTACCGCTCTGGCAGGAAGGTAAACGGCGTTTCCGTGCGCTGCTCTGGTTCGCCAAAAGCAGCTTAGTCATGCTGGCCACATGACCCGGAAGCTGTACGCCGGCTCCCTCGGCCAATAAAGCGAGATGAGCGCTGCAACCCCAGAGTCGGCCACAACTGGACCTAATGGACAGGGGTCCCTTTACCTTTATGCCCTTTGATATGGTATCCTTCTGATCTTTTATGTACAGGGGGCATTGGAGTTACTCAATGACCAAGAGCACTCTCTGAGTGGTCAGAT